>NC_079194.1:12724630-12742130 GCF_029499605.1 Hyla sarda | reverse complement strand
AGGAGCATATGCGTTTGATGCTGGGAGCGAGCACCGCCAGTGGTGAGCAACACTGTTAAGCCCGCAGCCGCGTTCGGTGCGCAAGCCATGGTGGTGCTTAGACCACGCTAATGCTGAGCGGGAGCATATGCGTTTGATGCTGGGAGCGAGCACCGCCAGTGGTGAGCAACACTGTTAAGCCCGCAGCCGCGTTCGGTGCGCAAGCCATGGTGGTGCTTAGACCACGCTAATGCTGAGCGGGAGCATATGCGTTTGATGCTGGGAGCGAGCACCGCCAGTGGTGAGCAACACTGTTAAGCCCGCAGCCGCGTTCGGTGCGCAAGCCATGGTGGTGCTTAGACCACGCTAATGCTGAGCGGGAGCATATGCGTTTGATGCTGGGAGCGAGCACCGCCAGTGGTGAGCAACACTGTTAAGCCCGCAGCCGCGTCCGCTGCTTAATGGAGAGCAGCACTGGTGCTGATCAGCGTCCCTGGCTGCTGCGCAGACAACGGTGGTGCTGAAGGAGAGCAGCACTGGTGCTGATCAGCGTTCCTGTCTGCTGCGCAAACCACGGTGGTGCTGATGGGAGAGCAGCACCAGCGCTGATCAGCTTCCGTCGCTGCTGTATTGCGTCATCTCAGAGACGCAGAGTGGGGCGGTGCGCCGGGCGTTCTTCCGGTATTTAAACTCGGCGGGCTGGCGTCCAGTTGGCGTTTCCGGGCGATCATGGAAGAACCTCCTGACATGCAGCAGCCTCCTGGCAGCAGCGCACGAAAGCGGTAAGTGGACGCTCCTCTCATGCCTTCCTAACGTAGTCCCCAGTAGGTTCCGTTGTCTAACCTCTTATTCTCTTATCCTCCTCCTGCAGGGCTAAGCGGATGCCGCTCACGTGCCCCTATTGCCACAAGGTGCAGAAGGCATTATCCACTCACCTTCGTAGGTATTGCCGCCGGATCCGGAGCGAAAGCCGGCTAAATGCGGCAATGGAAGAGGCAAGAACTGCGGTTATGTCTATTGCCTCAAAGGGCACAACGATCCGCTATGGCGATATAGAGAGGCTGGACTCTCTGGAGTCCTTCGTGACTTTCCTTCATGAGCGAGGCTTTAAGGTGGTTGATAGGCCGTCCCCCGAGGTTGAGCAGTCCGTTTCGAATGATGATGATGATGAAGCCCAGGAGCGTGACGGTTGTGACGAGCTAGTTGTGCCCGCAGCGGAGCCCAGCGCAGGCGGAGCCAGATCCAGCAGTTCCGAGCAGAGCAGCCAAGAGACTACCCAGAGCGAGTCTGATATAGCCACAAGCCCCGAGCAGGTTGACCATGGTGCGCATGAAGTGGATGAAAGGACCGCGAGGTCTATTTCGCTCTTAGGGTGTGTGATGCGTTTTTTTTCCCCTAGGTCGGTAGTATCGAGTGTTAATGGCATCCTTTCTTTGTCTCTTTCCTTCAGGGCCCAAAGCGTGAAGTGGACCACCGAAAAACGGCGGAATATGAAGAGGGCCGGGCTTTATCGCCGACACGATGTGCGGTGCCCGGCACTGGCCGGCTTCGCTACGTATCTCCGGGTCACACTAGGCGTGAAGCGATACCGGCAAGAGGTGGAGAACGTGGCGCGGTTCCTCTACTTTGTAAACCCACACAGCACGGACCTGAGCTGGGTTAGAGACATTGAGAAAGTGCATGCTTTTTTCACCCGGCTGCGCGATCAGCTATTGACTGAGCAAACCGTCCTGAACTATCTTAAGTGCGTTCGGCGTTTCCTGCGCTATCAGATGCGAGCGACGAATTTACCGGTGCAGAGGCCTCGCCTCTTTCGGTCTTGTCAGCACATCTCCTCGGTCTTGGATGACCTCCAGAAGGTCCTGTCGAAAGGCGTTTCGAGGGAGGTAGTTCAAAAGCGATACCTTGGCCTCGATAAGGCCAGTGCGACGCCGGAGCAGTGTCGGCGCCTGCTCGAGGTTGCTAGGCCAAATTTCCTAATGAGCGTGCGGGCGGCCAGGGAGGGTGATCCGACTCGGGCCCATGCCCTCGAAATCCTGTATTACCTACAGGCCCTTCTGATCCTGAAGCATCTGCAACGGCCAGGTGTAGTAAAAAACCTGCGTGTGTCCGAGTGGCAGCGTAGAGTGAGGCATGAGTACGGTGGGCAAGTGTATTCGGTTGTCGGTGTTCAAAATCACAAAACCTCCACCAAGCAAGTGGCTTCTTTTGCGTTAAATGCCCAGGAAGAGGCCTGGTTCTCCGTCTACCACAACTGCGTCAGGCCGCTCCTCCTGGATGAGCAGGAGCCAGAGGAGTTTTTTGTGTCCACCACCTCGGCTGAGCTCTATAATCCGTCAAACGACATGAGGCGATACCATAACCGGTATGGCCTGAAGAGCGTACCGAGCGTGCTGGTGCGGAAAGTGTGCGAGACGAACACTGTGGCGCTGTGCACTGATGCCGAGAAATCGCTCTTCGCCCGTTACCTCTCGCACTCCAATTTGACTGCCGAACGAGTGTACCGAGAGAAGACACTCGATGATATATGCCACGGGAGTGAATTGGTTGTGCGGGCCGGGCGGGGCGAGAGGCCGCAGGCCAGCGGGAGTGGCCGGGTCCCGGTAGCTGGAGCTGGGCCGGAGGCCGGGGGCGGACGCCAGGTGACAGGGACCGTAGCTGGACGGTCACTTCAGATCCGACTTAGGCGCTGTGATGACCCGCCGCCGCTGCAGCAGCCACGGCGCGGGTGTTTGAGGCAGAGGAGACGGGTGAGGCGGGTGCCCGTAGGGCGGGACGAGGTACTGCAGCTACTGTGATGCGATTGTCTCAATAAAGTGTCGGTTTGAACTGATTACACTGAGTGGTTTTTTTTGGTCCAAGGGGGCGAATGCCAGATGAGTACCCGAGGAAGGTGGGCCTATGCCGGTCGTTCCCACAAGAACGGATCAAGTGTGCCGTGTCGAATAATTCAACGGTACAAATGGTTCGTTCCTGGGGGGGAAGGCTGTACAAGTACACGAGTTCCCCGTGCAAAGCATCTGGAAGGGTCCCCTGAAGGGCAAAGAGAACCAGGGCGGGAGGCGCGGGTCCCTGTACCCAGGCAGGACGCGCCGTCCTTGGGCACAGGATCGGTGATGCTGCCCCCCCCCCGGCGGCGGGGAGCGGAGGCGTAGGGCGTGTCGGCCAACCTTGGCGGGCGGTCTGCCGAGGCGCCCCGGTCCCCCCGGAGGCGACAAAGTCCCAAGTCCTGGATGTCGGCCAGGGGGAGGTGTGGGTCCCTGTGCCCAGGCAGGGTGCACCGAACCCGGGCAAGGCCTCTGTAAAGGGCCCCCGACAGACTTCCAGGCCTCGGGACATTTGACAGAGAACCAGGGCGGGAGGCGCGGGTCCCTGTACCCAGGCAGGGCGCGCCGTCCTTGGGAACAGGATGGGCGACAAGTACCCCTGACAGAATGTGAGTCCCGGTTGTCGGCCAGGGGGAGGTGTGGGTCCCTGTGCCCAGGCAGGGTCCACCGAACTCGGGCAATGCCTCGGGAAGGGTCCCCCGAAAGACTTCCAGGCCTGACGATTATCTCGAAACCGAGAACCGCTATGAGAACGGATTCGAAGGCTGAATCCGGGTGACAGTTCCACGAGTCGGGCATGACAGAGTGGCACGCGTTCATAAAACTGCATAGCAGCGTGGCGACCGGCTACCTCAGAACGGCCACCTGCCTGGGGATAGCAGGAGAGCGAGAAGCACGGCTGCTCTCTCGGGGTACGCCAGGGCCGAGCGCGGGCTCGCCTGCGGAAGAACCCCTGCCTTCTCCCATGGTGAATTCCGGGGGAGACGGGGCCGGTTCACGTACCCGACCCGGGGCTGGGCGGTCCCCGGGCAAAGCCTCCAGAAGGGTCCCCTTGCACGCACAGACCGGGAGAGGCTAAGAGGGCAGGAGGCGCGGGTCCCTGTACCCAGGCAGGGCGCGCCGTCCTTGGGAACAGGATGGGCGACAAGTACCCCTGACAGAATGTGAGTCCCGGTTGTCGGCCAGGGGTAGGTGTGGGTCCCTGTGCCCAGGCAGGGTGCACCGAACCCGGGCAAGGCCTCTGTAAAGGGCCCCCGACAGACTTCCAGGCCTCGGGACATTTGACAGAGAACCAGGGCGGGAGGCGCGGGTCCCTGTACCCAGGCAGGGCGCGCCGTCCTTGGGAACAGGATGGGCGACAAGTACCCCTGACAGAATGTGAGTCCCGGTTGTCGGCCAGGGGTAGGTGTGGGTCCCTGTGCCCAGGCAGGGTGCACCGAACCCGGGCAAGGCCTCTGTAAAGGGCCCCCGACAGACTTCCAGGCCTCGGGACATTTGACAGAGAACCAGGGCGGGAGGCGCGGGTCCCTGTACCCAGGCAGGGCGCGCCGTCCTTGGGAACAGGATGGGCGACAAGTACCCCTGACAGAATGTGAGTCCCGGTTGTCGGCCAGGGGTAGGTGTGGGTCCCTGTGCCCAGGCAGGGTGCACCGAACCCGGGCAAGGCCTCTGTAAAGGGCCCCCGACAGACTTCCAGGCCTCGGGACATTTGACAGAGAACCAGGGCGGGAGGCGCGGGTCCCTGTACCCAGGCAGGGCGCGCCGTCCTTGGGAACAGGATGGGCGACAAGTACCCCTGACAGAATGTGAGTCCCGGTTGTCGGCCAGGGGTAGGTGTGGGTCCCTGTGCCCAGGCAGGGTGCACCGAACCCGGGCAAGGCCTCTGTAAAGGGCCCCCGACAGACTTCCAGGCCTCGGAACATTTGCCAGAGAACCAGGGCGGGAGGCGCGGGTCCCTGTACCCAGGCAGGGCGCGCCGTCCTTGGGAACAGGATGGGCGACAAGTACCCCTGACAGAATATGAGTCCCGGTTGTCGGCCAGGGGGAGGTGTGGGTCCCTGTGCCCAGGCAGGGTCCACCGAACTCGGGCAATGCCTCGGGAAGGGTCCCCCGAAAGACTTCCAGGCCTGACGATTATCTCGAAACCGAGAACCGCTATGAGAACGGATTCGAAGGCTGAATCCGGGTGACAGTTCCACGAGTCGGGCATGACAGAGTGGCACGCGTTCATAAAACTGCATAGCAGCGTGGCGACCGGCTACCTCAGAACGGCCACCTGCCTGGGGATAGCAGGAGAGCGAGAAGCACGGCTGCTCTCTCGGGGTACGCCAGGGCCGAGCGCGGGCTCGCCTGCGGAAGAACCCCTGCCTTCTCCCACGGTGAATTCCGGGGGAGACGGGGCCGGTTCACGTACCCGACCCGGGGCTGGGCGGTCCCCGGGCAAAGCCTCCAGAAGGGTCCCCTTGCACGCACAGACCCGGAGAGGCTAAGAGGGCGGGAGGCGCGGGTCCCTGTACCCAGGCAGGGCGCGCCGTCCTTGGGAACAGGATGGGCGACACGTACCCCTGACAGAATATGAGTCCCGGTTGTCGGCCAGGGGGAGGTGTGGGTCCCTGTGCCCGGGCAGGGTCCACCGAACCCAGGCAAGGCCTCTGGAAGGGTCCCCCGAAAGACTTCCAGGCCTGACGATTATCTCGAAACTGAGAACCGCTATGAGATCGAATTTGAAAGCCGAATCCGGGCGACAGTTCCATGATCTGGGCATGAGAGAGTGGTACGCGTTCATAAAAGTGTATCGCAGCATCGCGACCGGGTACCTTCGAACGGCCACCTGTGCCAGAGAGCTGGGACGTTGAGCCAGTTGAGCAACTTCGGCGGGCGGTCCGCCGAGGTTCCCCAGACCCTGGGGAGATGTGCGCGTGGGCTGTCCCCCCTCTTTGGACCGGAGGGGCCTAGCTAAGGGCATATTTCTCGATTGATCTGGCAAGGTGCGATCTGGCGGGGAGCTACCCTCTCGTTTGGCCGGGCTGTGGAGCCCGTGTCAGCGAAGGCGAGAGGGTCTTGTTCACCCTGATGCCGCATCGCACTGGGGCTCGGGGCCCTTAGGGTATACCCCCTCCCGGTGGAACTCCTGCTGGGAAAGGGGTCGTCCCTCCCGAGAGGCAAGCTTGAGTGGAACGGAGTTGGGACTCCCAGAGGTGTCCGGTGCCCGGCTGAGGAGAGCGGGCCGAGCTAATAGCATTATTCGCAATATCTCCAGATGGTGATTTTGACGCACGATCCGGCGGGGAGCGACCCTCTCGTTCGGCCGGGCTCTGGAGCCCGTGTCGGCTAAGGCGAGAGGGATTGATCCCCTGATGCTGCATCGCACCATGGCATGGTCCGGAAGGGTATATCCATCTTTGAAGGTCACTAGATCGATCTATTGTTGCGTGATCACGAAGGGCCCTAGGGAGGGCGGCCGGGTGGTCCGGCAGGAAGCGTAACCGCGTCCCGGTGCGGGAGAACCAAGGCCCCACAGGGTCCTCGAGGCTGCCCGCGAGACTCCGGTCCCGTCTCGGCACGCCTCGTTCCCCGGGCCTCTCCCCTAAGCCGTGGGTGTCGGAGTGCGCGCAGCAGGACCGCACCTCAGCCGCCCTCCCTCGGCCTCCCTCGCGGAGGGGGGCCGAGCCGTCCCAGAAAACGCCAGGGGGACGGCTGCCCGATGGCCACTGGACCCCGCTGAGCCCACCCTGGCAGGGGATCCTTGGAGAGCGGACACCTGGAGGAAGGCAGCGGGACCGCCGGGCGGGTGGGCGGACCCCGACGGGCCGCCCGGCGGAGCCCCTTCGTAGGCTGAGCGTAAAATTGCCAGAGTCCCGATTGACATGCCCGGGGGGGCTAAGCGTGGGTCCCTGCATCCCAGGCAGGGTGTGCCCACCCCGGGCATGGGATCCCCGAACCCGGAGTGGTGGAGGGGTCGGTGGTCATGAAGGCCCCTAGGGAGGGCGGCCGGGTGGTCTGGCAGGAAGCGTAACTGTGCCCCGGTGCGGGAGAACCAAGGCCCCACAGGGTCCTCGAGGCTGCCCGCGAGACTCCGGTCCCGTCTCGGCACGCCTCGTTCCCCGGGCCTCTCCCCTAAGCCGTGGGTGTCGGAGTGCGCGCAGCAGGACCGCACCTCAGCCGCCCTCCCTCGGCCTCCCTCGCGGAGGGGGGCCGAGCCGTCCCAGAAAATGCCAGGGGGACGGCTACCCGATGGCCACTGGACCCTGCTGAGCCCACCCTGGCAGGGGATCCCCGGAGAGCGGAAGGCAGCGGGACCTCTGGGCTGGTGGGCGGACCCCGGCGGGCCGCCCGGCGGAGCCCCTTTGTAGGCTGAGCGTAAAATTGACAGAGTCCCGATTGACATGCCCGGGGGGCTAAGCGTGGGTCCCTGCATCCCAGGCAGGGTGCGCCCACCCCGGGCATGGGATCCCCGAACCCGGAGCGGTGGAGGGGTCGGTGGTCATGAAGGCCCCTAGGGAGGGCGGCCGGGTGGTCTGGCAGGAAGCGCAACTGCGCCCCGGTGCGGGAGAACCAAGGCCCCACAGGGTCCTCGAGGCTGCCCGCGAGACTCCGGTCCCGTCTCGGCACGCCTCGTTCCCCGGGCCTCTCCCCTAAGCCGTGGGTGTCGGAGTGCGCGCAGCAGGACCGCACCTCAGCCGCCCTCCCTCGGCCTCCCTCGCGGAGGGGGCCGAGCCGTCCCAGAAAACGCCAGGGGGACGGCTGCCCGACGGCCACTGGACCCCGCTGAGCCTACCCCGGGCAGGGGATCCCCGGAGAGCGGACACCCGGAGGAAGGCAGTGGGACCGCCGGGCGGGTGGGCGGACCCCGACGGGCCGCCCGGCGGAGCCCCTTCGTAGGCTGAGCGTAAAATTGACAGAGTCCCGATCGACAAGCCAGGGGGGCTAAGCGTGGGTCCCTGCATCCCAGGCAGGGCGCGCCCACCCCGGGCACGGGATCCCCGAACCCGGAGCGGTGGAGGGGTCGGTGGTCACGAAGGGCCCTAGGGAGGGCGGCCGGGTGGTCCGGCAGGAAGCGCAACCGCGTCTCGGTGCGGGAGAACAGGGTCCTCGAGGCTGCCCGCGAGACTCCGGTCCCGACTCGGCACGCCTCGTTCCCCGGGCCTCTCCCCTAAGCCGTGGGTGTCGGAGTGCGCGCAGCAGGACCGCACCTCAGCCGCCCTCCCTCGGCCTCCCTCGCGGAGGGGGCTGAGCCGTCCCAGAAAACGCCAGGGGGACGGCTGCCCGACGGCCACTGGACCCCGCTGAGCCTACCCCGGGCAGGGGATCCCCGGAGAGCGGACACCCCGAGGAAGGCAGTGGGACCGCCGGGCGGGTGGGCGGACCCCGACGGGCCGCCCGGCGGAGCCCCTTCGTAGGCTGAGCGTAAAATTGACAGAGTCCCGATCGACAAGCCAGGGGGGCTAAGCGTGGGTCCCTGCATCCCAGGCAGGGCGCGCCCACCCCGGGCACGGGATCCCCGAACCCGGAGCGGTGGAGGGGTTGGTGGTCACGAAGGGCCCTAGGGAGGGCGGCCGGGTGGTCCGGCAGGAAGCGCAACCGCGTCTCGGTGCGGGAGAACAGGGTCCTCGAGGCTGCCCGCGAGACTCCGGTCCCGACTCGGCACGCCTCGTTCCCCGGGCCTCTCCCCTAAGCCGTGGGTGTCGGAGTGCGCGCAGCAGGACCGCACCTCAGCCGCCCTCCCTCAGCCTCCCTCGCGGAGGGGGCTGAGCCGTCCCAGAAAACGCCAGGGGGACGGCTGCCCGACGGCCACTGGACCCCGCTGAGCCTACCCCGGGCAGATGATCCCCGGAGAGCGGACACCCCGAGGAAGGCAGTGGGACCGCCGGGCGGGTGGGCGGACCCCGACGGGCCGCCCGGCGGAGCCCCTTCGTAGGCTGAGCGTAAAATTGACAGAGTCCCGATCGACAAGCCAGGGGGGCTAAGCGTGGGTCCCTGCATCCCAGGCAGGGCGCGCCCACCCCGGGCACGGGATCCCCGAACCCGGAGCGGTGGAGGGGTCGGTGGTCACGAAGGGCCCTAGGGAGGGCGGCCGGGTGGTCCGGCAGAAAGCGCAACCGCGTCTCGGTGCGGGAGAACAGGGTCCTCGAGGCTGCCCGCGAGACTCCGGTCCCGACTCGGCACGCCTCATTCCCCGGGCCTCTCCCCTAAGCCGTGGGTGTCGGAGTGCGCGCAGCAGGACCGCACCTCAGCCGCCCTCCCTCGGCCTCCCTCGCGGAGGGGGCCGAGCCGTCCCAGAAAATGCCAGGGGGACGGCTGCCTGACGGCCACTGGACCCCGCTGAGCATACCCCGGGCAGGGGATCCCCGGAGAGCGGACACCCGGAGGAAGGCAGTGGGACCGCCGGGCGGGTGGGCGGACCCCGACGGGCCGCCCGGCGGAGCCCCTTCGTAGGCTGAGCGTAAAATTGACAGAGTCCCGATCGACATGCCAGGGGGGCTAAGCGTGGGTCCCTGCATCCCAGGCAGGGCGCGCCCACCCCGGGCACGGGATCCCCGAACCTGGAGCGGTGGAGGAGTCGGTGGTCACGAAGGGCCCTAGGGAGGGCGGCCGGGTGGTCCGACAGGAAGCGCAACCGTGTCTCGGTGCGGGAGAACAGGGTCCTCGAGGCTGCCCGCGAGACTCCGGTCCCGTGTCGGCACGCCTCGTTCCCCGGGCCTCTCCCCTAAGCTGTGGGCATCGGAGTGCGCGCAGCAGGACCGCTCCTAAGCCGCCCTCCCTCGGCCTCCCTCACGGAGGGGGGCTGAGCCGTCCCAGAACACGCGAGCGGGATGGCTGCCTGACGGCCACTGGACCCCCCTCGCCCACCCTGGGCTTGGGAGTCCCGGAGAGCGGACACCCAGAGGAAGGCAGCGGGACCGCCGGGCGGGTGGGCGGACCCCGTCGGGACGCCCGGCGGAGCTCCTTCATAGGCTGAGCGTAACATTGACAAGGTCGAGATCGCTGTGTGCGGGGTGTTTGGGACCGGTCCCTGGACCCCCGGGAGGGTTCGCACACCCCGCGCACGGTATCCCCAGAGAGGGCACACCCGGAGGAAGGCAGCGGGACCACCGGGTGGGTGCGCGAACCCGCACGGGCGGTGCAGCGTGGCCCCGAAGTAGGCTGAGCGTAACATTTACAAGGTCGAGATCGCTGTGCGCGGGGTGTTTGGCACCGGTCCCTGGACCCCCGGGAGGCTTCGCACACCCCGCGCATGGTATCCCCGGAGAGGGCACACCCGGAGGAAGGCAGCGGGACCACCGGGTGGGTGCGCGAACCCGCACGGGCGGTGCAGCGTGGCCCCGAATTAGGCTGAGCGTAACATTGACAAGGTCGAGATCGCTGTGCGCGGGGTGTTTGGCACCGGTCCCTGGACCCCCGGGAGGGTTCGCACACCCCGCGCATGGTATCCCCAGAGAGGGCACACCCGGAGGAAGGCAGCGGGACCACCGGGTGGGTGCGCGAACCCGCACGGGCGGTGCAGCGTGGCCCCGAAGTAGGCTGAGCGTAACATTTACAAGGTCGAGATCGCTGTGCGCGGGGTGTTTGGCACCGGTCCCTGGACCCCCGGGAGGCTTCGCACACCCCGCGCATGGTATCCCCGGAGAGGGCACACCCGGAGGAAGGCAGCGGGACCACCGGGTGGGTGCGCGAACCCGCACGGGCGGTGCAGCGTGGCCCCGAATTAGGCTGAGCGTAACATTGACAAGGTCGAGATCGCTGTGCGCGGGGTGTTTGGCACCGGTCCCTGGACCCCCGGGAGGGTTCGCACACCCCGCGCATGGTATCCCCAGAGAGGGCACACCCGGAGGAAGGCAGCGGGACCACCGGGTGGGTGCGCGAACCCGCACGGGCGGTGCAGCGTGGCCCCGAAGTAGGCTGAGCGTAACATTGACAAGGTCGAGATCGCTGTGTGCGGGGTGTTTGGGACCGGTCCCTGGACCCCCGGGAGGCTTCGCACACCCCGCGCATGGTATCCCCGGAGAGGGCACACCCGGAGGAAGGCAGCGGGACCACCGGGTGGGTGCGCGAACCCGCACGGGCGGTGCAGCGTGGCCCCGAATTAGGCTGAGCGTAACATTGACAAGGTCGAGATCGCTGTGCGCGGGGTGTTTGGCACCGGTCCCTGGACCCCCGGGAGGGTTCGCACACCCCGCGCATGGTATCCCCAGAGAGGGCACACCCGGAGGAAGGCAGCGGGACCACCGGGTGGGTGCGCGAACCCGCACGGGCGGTGCAGCGTGGCCCCGAAGTAGGCTGAGCGTAACATTGACAAGGTCGAGATCGCTGTGTGCGGGGTGTTTGGGACCGGTCCCTGGACCCCCGGGAGGCTTCGCACACCCCGCGCATGGTATCCCCGGAGAGGGCACACCCGGAGGAAGGCAGCGGGACCACCGGGTGGGTGCGCGAACCCGCACGGGCGGTGCAGCGTGGCCCCGAAGTAGGCTGAGCGTAACATTGACAAGGTCGAGATCGCTGTGCGCGGGGTGTTTGGCACCGGTCCCTGGACCCCCGGGAGGGTTCGCACACCCCGCGCATGGTATCCCCAGAGAGGGCACACCCGGAGGAAGGCAGCGGGACCACCGGGTGGGTGCGCGAACCCGCACGGGCGGTGCAGCGTGGCCCCGAAGTAGGCTGAGCGTAACATTGACAAGGTCGAGATCGCTGTGCGCGGGGTGTTTGGCACCGGTCCCTGGACCCCCGGGAGGGTTCGCACACCCCGCGCATGGTATCCCCAGAGAGGGCACACCCGGAGGAAGGCAGCGGGACCACCGGGTGGGTGCGCGAACCCGCACGGGCGGTGCAGCGTGGCCCCGAAGTAGGCTGAGCGTAACATTGACAAGGTCGAGATCGCTGTGCGCGGGGTGTTTGGCACCGGTCCCTGGACCCCCGGGAGGGTTCGCACACCCCGCGCATGGTATCCCCAGAGAGGGCACACCCGGAGGAAGGCAGCGGGACCACCGGGTGGGTGCGCGAACCCGCACGGGCGGTGCAGCGTGGCCCCGAAGTAGGCTGAGCGTAACATTGACAAGGTCGAGATCGCTGTGCGCGGGGTGTTTGGCACCGGTCCCTGGACCCCCGGGAGGGTTCGCACACCCCGCGCATGGTATCCCCAGAGAGGGCACACCCGGAGGAAGGCAGCGGGACCACCGGGTGGGTGCGCGAACCCGCACGGGCGGTGCAGCGTGGCCCCGAAGTAGGCTGAGCGTAACATTGACAAGGTCGAGATCGCTGTGCGCGGGGTGTTTGGCACCGGTCCCTGGACCCCCGAGAGGGTTCGCACACCCCGCGCACGGTATCCCCAGAGAGGGCACACCCGGAGGAAGGCAGCGGGACCACCGGGTGGGTGCGCGAACCCGCACGGGCGGTGCAGCGTGGCCCCGAAGTAGGCTGAGCGTAACATTTACAAGGTCGAGATCGCTGTGCGCGGGGTGTTTGGCACCGGTCCCTGGACCCCCGGGAGGCTTCGCACACCCCGCGCATGGTATCCCCAGAGAGGGCACACCCGGAGGAAGGCAGCGGGACCACCGGGTGGGTGCGCGAACCCGCACGGGCGGTGCAGCGTGGCCCCGAATTAGGCTGAGCGTAACATTGACAAGATCGAGATCGCTGTGCGCGGGGTGTTTGGCACCGGTCCCTGGACCCCCGGGAGGGTTCGCACACCCCGCGCATGGTATCCCCAGAGAGGGCACACCCGGAGGAAGGCAGCGGGACCACCGGGTGGGTGCGGGAACCCGCACGGGCGGTGCAGCGTGGCCCCGAAGTAGGCTGAGCGTAACATTGACAAGGTCGAGATCGCTGTGTGCGGGGTGTTTGGGACCGGTCCCTGGACCCCCGAGAGGGTTCGCACACCCCGCGCACGGTATCCCCAGAGAGGGCACACCCGGAGGAAGGCAGCGGGACCACCGGGTGGGTGCGCGAACCCGCACGGGCGGTGCAGCGTGGCCCCGAAGTAGGCTGAGCGTAACATTGACAAGGTCGAGATCGCTGTGCGCGGGGTGTTTGGCACCGGTCCCTGGAACCCCGGGAGGCTTCGCACACCCCGCGCATGGTATCCCCGGAGAGGGCACACCCGGAGGAAGGCAGCGGGACCACCGGGTGGGTGCGCGAACCCGCACGGGCGGTGCAGCGTGGCCCCGAAGTAGGCTGAGCGTAACATTGACAAGGTCGAGATCGCTGTGCGCGGGGTTTTTTGGCACCGGTCCCTGGACCCCCGGGAGGCTTCGCACACCCCGCGCATGGTATCCCCGGAGAGGGCACACCCGGAGGAAGGCAGCGGGACCACCGGGTGGGTGCGCGAACCCGCACGGGCGGTGCAGCGTGGCCCCGAAGTAGGCTGAGCGTAACATTGACAAGGTCGAGATCGCTGTGCGCGGGGTGTTTGGCACCGGTCCCTGGACCCCCGGGAGGCTTCGCACACCCCGCGCATGGTATCCCCGGAGAGGGCACACCCGGAGGAAGGCAGCGGGACCACCGGGTGGGTGCGCGAACCCGCACGGGCGGTGCAGCGTGGCCCCGAAGTAGGCTGAGCGTAACATTGACAAGGTCGAGATCGCTGTGCGCGGGGTGTTTGGCACCGGTCCCTGGACCCCCGGGAGGGTTCGCACACCCCGCGCATGGTATCCCCAGAGAGGGCACACCCGGAGGAAGGCAGCGGGACCACCGGGTGGGTGCGCGAACCCGCACGGGCGGTGCAGCGTGGCCCCGAAGTAGGCTGAGCGTAACATTCACAAGGTCGAGATCGCTGTGCGCGGGGTGTTTGGCACCGGTCCCTGGACCCCCGGGAGGGTTCGCACACCCCGCGCATGGTATCCCCAGAGAGGGCACACCTGGAGGAAGGCAGCGGGACCACCGGGTGGGTGCGCGAACCCGCACGGGCGGTGCAGCGTGGCCCCGAAGTAGGCTGAGCGTAACATTGACAAGGTCGAGATCGCTGTGTGCGGGGTGTTTGGCACCGGTCCCTGGACCCCCGGGAGGCTTCGCACACCCCGCGCATGGTATCCCCGGAGAGGGCACACCCGGAGGAAGGCAGCGGGACCACCGGGTGGGTGCGCGAACCCGCACGGGCGGTGCAGCGTGGCCCCGAAGTAGGCTGAGCGTAACATTCACAAGGTCGAGATCGCTGTGTGCGGGGTGTTTGGCACCGGTCCCTGGACCCCCGGGAGGGTTCGCCCACCCCGCGCATGGTATCCCCGGAGAGGGCACACCCAGAGGAAGGCAGCGGCACCGACGGGCGGGTGTGCGGACCCCGTCGGGACGCACGACAGTGCTTCAGGCCGACCTTCTTAGGCTGAGCGACAAAGTCCCGATTGACGTGTGTGTCCCTGTGCCCAGGCAGGGTGCACCGTCCTTGGGCACAGGATCGTCGACGCGGACCCCCCCCCCGCGGCGGGGAAGGGGAAGCGTCGACATTTGCGACATAGTCGAGCGAGGACGACGTCCGGTCGGCCGAGGGCCCCCGATGCCCCTGGACCCCCCGGGGTGGGCCAGACGGAAAAATGTCAAAGTCTGGTTGTCGGCCAGGGGTAAGTGTGTGTCCCTGTGCCCAGGCAGGGTGCACCAAACCCGGGCGAGGTCTCCGGAAGGGTCCCCTGACAGACTTCCAGGCCTCGGGACTTTTGACAGAGAACCAGGGCGGGAGGCGCGGGTCCCTGTACCCAGGCAGGGCGCGCTATCCTTGGGCACAGGATCGTCGACGCGGACCCCCCCGCGGCGGGGAAGGGGAAGCGTCGACATATTCGACATAGTCGAGCGAGGACGACGTCCGGTCGGCCGAGGGCCCCCGATGCCCCTGGACCCCCCGGGGAGGGCCAGACGGAAAAATGTCAAAGTCTGGTTGTCGGCCAGGGGTAAGTGTGTGTCCCTGTGCCCAGGCAGGGTGCACCAAACCCGGGCGAGGCCTCTGGAAGGGTCCCCTGACAGACTTCCAGGCCTCGGGACTTTTGACAGAGAACCAGGGCGGGAGGCGCGGGTCCCTGTACCCAGGCAGGGCGCGCTATCCTTGGGCACAGGATCGTCGACGCGGACCCCCCCGCGGCGGGGAAGGGGAAGCGTCGACATATTCGACATAGTCGAGCGAGGACGACGTCCGGTCGGCCGAGGGCCCCCGATGCCCCTGGACCCCCCGGGGAGGGCCAGACGGAAAAATGTCAAAGTCTGGTTGTCGGCCAGGGGTAAGTATGTGTCCCTGTGCCCAGGCAGGGTGCACCAAACCCGGGCGAGGCCTCCGGAAGGGTCCCCTGACAGACTTCCAGGCCTCGGGACTTTTGACAGAGAACCAGGGCGGGAGGCGCGGGTCCCTGTACCCAGGCAGGGCGCGCTATCCTTGGGCACAGGATTGTCGACGCGGACCCCCCCGCGGCGGGGAAGGGGAAGCGTCGACATATTCGACATAGTCGAGCGAGGACGACGTCCGGTCGGCCGAGGGCCCCCGATGCCCCTGGACCCCCCGGGGTGGGCCAGACGGAAAAATGTCAAAGTCTGGTTGTCGGCCAGGGGTAAGTGTGTGTCCCTGTGCCCAGGCAGGGTGCACCAAACCCGGGCGAGGCCTCCGGAAGGGTCCCCTGACAGACTTCCAGGCCTCGGGACTTTTGACAGAGAACCAGGGCGGGAGGCGCGGGTCCCTGTACCCAGGCAGGGCGCGCTATCCTTGGGCACAGGATCGTCGACGCGGACCCCCCCGCGGCGGGGAAGGGGAAGCGTCGACATATTCGACATAGTCGAGCGAGGACGACGTCCGGTCGGCCGAGGGCCCCCGATGCCCCTGGACCCCCTGGGGAGGGCCAGACGGAAAAATGTCAAAGTCTGGTTGTCGGCCAGGGGTAAGTATGTGTCCCTGTGCCCAGGCAGGGTGCACCAAACCCGGGCGAGGCCTCCGGAAGGGTCCCCTGACAGACTTCCAGGCCTCGGGACTTTTGACAGAGAACCAGGGCGGGAGGCGCGGGTCCCTGTACCCAGGCAGGGCGCGCTATCCTTGGGCACAGGATTGTCGACGCGGACCCCCCCGCGGCGGGGAAGGGGAAGCGTCGACATATTCGACATAGTCGAGCGAGGACGACGTCCGGTCGGCCGAGGGCCCCCGATGCCCCTGGACCCCCCGGGGTGGGCCAGACGGAAAAATGTCAAAGTCTGGTTGTCGGCCAGGGGTAAGTGTGTGTCCCTGTGCCCAGGCAGGGTGCACCAAACCCGGGCGAGGCCTCTGGAAGGGTCCCCTGACAGACTTCCAGGCCTCGGGACTTTTGACAGAGAACCAGGGCGGGAGGCGCGGGTCCCTGTACCCAGGCAGGGCGCGCTATCCTTGGGCACAGGATCGTCGACGCGGACCCCCCCGCGGCGGGGAAGGGGAAGCGTCGACATATGCGACATAGTCGAGCGAGGACGACGTCCGGTCGGCCGGTGCCGACGCGCCGACCCGGACCCCACGGAGTCGAGGGAAAATGTTAAAAGTCTGGTGGTTGGCCCGTGGGAAGTGTGTATCCTTGTGCCCAGGCAGGGTGCACTGAACCTGGGCAAGTCATCTGGAAGGGTCCCCTGACAGACCTCCAGACATGATGATTATCTCAAAACTGAGAACCACTATGAGATCGGATTTGAAAGCCGAATCCAGGCGACAGTTCCATGAGCTGGGCATGTCGGAGTGGTACGCGTTCATAAAAGTGTATCACAGCATCGCGACCGGGTACCTTCGAACGGCCACCTGTGCCAGAGAGCTGGGACGTCGAGCGAGTCGAGCCAGTCTGGCGGGCGGTCCGCCGAGGGTCCCCCGTCCCCCCGGATCCCCAGGGTGGGCCAGACGAAAAATGTCAAAGTCCGGTTGTCGGCCAGGGGTAAGTGTATGTCCCTGTGCCCAGGCAGGGTGCACCGAACCCGGGCAAGGCCTCCGGAAGGGTCCCCTGACAGACTTCCAGGTCTTGGGACTTTTGACGGAGAACCAGGGCGGGAGGCGCGGGTCCCTGTACCCAGGCAGGGCGCGCTATCCTTGGGCACAGGATCGTCGATGTGGACCCCCCCGCGGCGGGGAGGTGGAAGCGTCGACAGACTCGACATAGTCGAGCGAGTACGGCGGGCGGTCTGCCGAGGGCCCTCGACACCCCTGGACCCCCAGGGTGGGCCATACGAAAAATCGTCAAAGTCCGGTTGTCGGCCAGGGGTAAGTGTGTGTCCCTGTGCCCAGGCAGGGTGCACTGAACCCGGGCGAGGCCTCCGGAAGGGTCCCCTGACAGACTTCCAGGCCTCGGGACTTTTGACGGAGAACCAGGGCGGGAGGCGCGGGTCCCTGTACCCAGGCAGGGCGCGCTATCCTTGGGCACAGGATCGTCGACGTGGACCCCCCGCGGCGGGGAGGCGGAAGCGTCGAGCGAGTCGAGCGAGTACGGCGGGCGGTCCGCCGATGGGCCCCCGGCCCCAGGGGTGGTGCCGACGCGCCCCCCCGGACCTCACGGAGGCGAGAAAAAAAATGTCAAAGTCCCGGTTGTCGGCCAGGGGTAGGTGCGGGTCCCTGTGCCCAGGAAGGTCAACCGAACCCGGGCAAGGCCTCTGCAAAGGTCCCCTGACCGACTTCCAGGCCTGACGATTTTCTCGAAACTGAGAACCGCTATGATATCGGATTTGAAAGCTGAATCCAGGCGACAGTTCCACGAGCTGGGCATGTTGGAGTGGTACGCGTTCATAAA
>NC_079194.1:12599630-12714630 GCF_029499605.1 Hyla sarda | reverse complement strand
AACAGTAAGATTCGGCCATGGATCCTGCTGGGGTGCCTTTGCCACATGTCTTGGATCTTCCCTCCGTTGCGGTCCAGCAGTCCTAGCAATTAGCCCGTCAGGTGAAACAACTGAACCATTTTACAGCCATGATGCAACAGCTCCTTGCCGCCCAGCAGCAACAACAGCAGCAGTCACCTGTTCCTGAGCCTCCTCCTGTGCCTGCAGCTTCTCCTGGGACCCAGCTTCATTTGTCTTTGCCTTCTAAGTATAACGGAGACCCCAAACTGTGTAGAGGCTTTGTGACACAGTGTTCAGTCCATCTAGAACTCATGGCGGATCTGTTCCTGATGGAATGTGGTAAAGTGGTGTTTGTCTTCAGTCTACTGTCTGGAAAAGCCCTGGCCTGGGCTTCTCCTCTCCGGGATTGTAGATATGCGGTCTTCTTGAACCTGTCAGCATTCCTTACAGAATTCCGTAATGCTTTTGAAGAACCCGTGTGAGCCTCCTCTACTGAGACGGCTCTACTGAACTTCTGCCAAGGTGATTCCCCCGTTGGCGACTATGCGGTTCAGTTCCGCACTCTTGCCTCAGAACTTTCTTGGAACGTTGGGTTTTGGCCACCCCGTTTCAAGTGTTCACCTCTGCCAGGCCTTCTTTCATTGCTTCTGCTCTTTTGGACTCTGGTTCTGCTGGTAACTTCATTGGTGCAATTTCGCATGGAACCCCTCGACATGCATGTTAGAAATTTGCAAAAGGAGAAAATTGTATTCTATGTACTACCACAGTGTACTTCAGAGCTTCCTCTTGGTCTTCCTCGGTTTCATTTAGTGTTGGGCGCGAATATTTGCATTTCTAATTTTTATTGTGAATATCGCAAATATTCGTGAATATTGCGGATATATTTGCTATATATTCGAAATTATGAATATTCACTTTTTTCCGCATATGCGCATATTCCTTCTTTTTACTTGTGGCCAATTAGAATGATGCAAATACACTTTTCAGAGGTTATCAACAACATCCATAGCAACCAATAGTAAAGTTGCCCACCCCCTCACTGTTTTATATTTGAAATATTCGAAATGCAAATTTTTACCGCAAATATCAGCACTTCGCGATTTCGCAAATATTTAGAATATAGTAATATATATTCATTATGTCGAATATTCATTATTTTTTATTTTTTGTGAATATGCGTATCTATGCGAATATCAGCACTTCCAGTCAGAGGACACTGATCCCTCCCTTCTTTTAGGTGACAGATATAATCACGCATTGTCGCACTATGCAAATTTCATTACGAATTTTCGCATGGAAACAAAAAGAAAACGAACATAGCAACTATGGAAATTTTGTGAACATAGGATGAATATTCGTCTATATATTCGCGAAATATCGCAAATTCGAATATGGTCCCCACTCATCACTAATCCTGAACTGTTGGGGATCTACAGTGAGGACTGGGTTGGGAACCACTGGTCTATGTAACGCAAGACAGGACAGGTCCTCTAGAGGAAGAAACGTTCTTTTCTAGAATGTCTCCAATCTGTCTCAGAAATAAGGACCCTAGATGGAAGAACCCATCTTTTGTTAACTTCAGTATTTAACTCCTTAAGGACTTAGGACGTATGAGTACGTCCTAAGTCAGGTCCCTGTCTATAACACTGGGTCCCGGCGGGACCCCGCGTCATAGCGGATGGTCCCAGCGCCTATTCACAGCCGGGATCCGCGGCTAATAGCGCGCGGCCGCGATCGTTCGGCCACACGCTACTAACCCTTCCGATGCTGAGCGCCGCAACGAAAGTGAAAGTAAATGCTTCCCGGCTGCTCAGTCGGGCTGATCGGGGTCATTGCAATAAAATCGCGATGCCCCGATCAGCTACCTGGAGAGAAGAAGGTCCCTACCTTTTTCTGTCGGCGTCCCGGCTCTGATTGATCCATGCCTGAGTTACAGACTGGAGCAATCAACCGCCGTTTACACAGCTTGATGCCATGCAACGGCAAGGCAACAATCTGTGTATGCAATCAGCCATTGCAAGCTCATAGGTCCCTATAGGAGCTATGAGATCGCAGAAAAAAAGTGCTAAAAAAAGTTAACCCTTTCAGGTATTCCCTTTTGAATTAAAAGTTTAAATCACCCGGCATTTCCTAGTAACAAAATAAAACAGTGTAAATTAAAATAACCATATGTGGTATCACCGCGTGCGGAAATGTCCGAATTATAAAAATATACCGCTTTTAAAACCGCACGGTCAATGGCGTACGCGCAAAAAAATTCCGAATTCCAAAATAGCGCATTTTTGATCACTTTTTATACCACAAAAAAGTGAATAAAAAGTGATCAAAAAGTCTGATCAGAATAAAAATGGTACCGCTAAAAATTTCAGATCACTCTGCAAAAAATGAGCCCTCACAGCGCCCTGAACACAGAAAAATAAAAAAGTTATAGGGCTCAGAAAATGACAGTTTTAAACGTATAAATTATTATGTATTTATGATTTTTTTTCTGAAGTACGACAAAATCAAACCTATATAAGTAGGGTATCATTTTAACCGTATGGGCGTACAAAATAAAGATAAGGTGTCATTTGTACTGAAAAATGTACTGTGTAGAAACGGAAGCCCCCAAAATTTACAAAATGGCATTTTTCTTCAAGTTTGTCACACAAGGATTTTTTTTCCGTTTCGGCGTGGATTTTTCGGTAAAATTACTAATGTCACTGTAAAGTAGAATTGGTAGTGCAAAAAATAAGCCATAACACAGATTTTTAGGTGCAAAATTGAAAGGGTTATGATTTTTTAAAGGCAAGGAGGCTCAGTCCTTAAGGGGATAAATGGGTTCTCCGCCCACAGACATCCTATCCCCTATCCAAAGGTATGTTTAAAACACTGTGTTCCTGTCACGGGAGACGTGACATCACATGGTTGTGATGTCATGTCACGGCCCTTCCATTCATGTCTATGGGAGGGGGCATGGCATGCCATGCCCCCTCCCATAGACATGAATAGAGGGGCGTGGCATGACGTCACAAGTTCTCACAACCATAGCCGCCAAAACCCAACGTTCTAAACATTCTGTTTAGATTGCCCGGTACTGCACGGAGATCGAGGGGGTCCCGCCGCTGGGACCCCCGGGTTCAGGAAAGGGAATAGGATGTCTTTTGGCAGAGTCCCCCTTTAAGTATATGAAAAATTAGGTCTCTAAACTGGACCATCCAATGTACAAAGTGCCCGGTGTGAGCCTCTGGAACCCCGACAAGTCTGCATGTCTATAAACTGAATTCCGGCAATTTTAATTGGTCTCTGTGGCTAAAAATCCAAAGCAATAACCATATTTATTTATTTCACTATTAACTAATACAACAAAGAAGCAGCCCTCAGAGAATGTCCCTGCCACACACATCCAAGCGGTTATATATTTAGTTCAGGTTCACAGAAAACAACATTATGTGTAGCGAGAAATAAATTAATGCCCCTTCCCATCCAGGTTAAATGACAGGAGGCCTGCGGGGCTTTTGGAGAAAGCCCCCGCTGATCATCTAAACGTTAATTGTAGCGGCGGACGAAAGTCGGACTCACGAAAGGAAAAAAAAAAAGCTGTACATGGTGACAAAGAAAGAATAAAAAAGCAATCTGTCATTTTATATGATGGGCAATTTAGAAGTAATAATTTAGTAAATAATGCCAAATGCAAAACTCCCACAAACTGGACCGCTACAAATAGCGCAATGGCAATTATAAGCCATTAGCATGGGCCCTTACTTGTTACATTCCAGCCGCACAAACCTCCGTTAAACGTCGCCAATGTCAGCTTGACCTTTACCTTTCACGAATACGACTTAATTTGAGGACAGTGAAGGATAAAACACAATGTAACAGAACGCAACACAAAGAATAATTTCAATGTGACATTGCAAAAGGTTTTTTATTATTTTTTTTATTTTTTTTACTTTTCTCTATACATTGTTGTCCCGCTGACAGTAAGTGTGGTATGTCCATGAAATGCACCGAAAGACCTTGATGTCTGCGCCAAAGAGGAAATACAATACGTCTGGCATTACAGAGGAAAAACATATTTCAGATACACTATTGAATCGACTACACAAAAGCATTTCTTTTCACTTTTTTTGCATTTTGTTTTATCGCGGCCTTGTCCTAAAACAAAAAATCTATCTGCACTCGGTATCCCATGATGAGAATGAATTTTAGAATGTTTTGCTAATTTATTACAAAGGAAAAACTAAAATTTGGCATGGACATAATTATATAGACCCTTTTACTATGACACGTGATATTTAGCTCTGGCTCCTCCCATTTCTCCTGATCATCACTGAGATGTTTCTCCACCTTGATTGGAGTCACCTGGGGTAAATTAAGCTGATTGGACAGGATTTGGGAAGGCATGGCCCTCTCTATAGGAGGTCTCACAGCTGACAATGTATATCAGAGAAAAAAAAAACAAGCCATGAGGAGGAAATAACTTCCTGTAGAGCTCACAGACAGGATTGTCTGGAGGCGCAGATTTGGAAAGGGGGACAAAAACATTTCTGCTGCACTGAAAGTGCCTAAGAGTTCAGTGACCTCCATAATTCTTACAAGGAAGAAGTTTGGAACTCTCCCTAGCAATGGTTGTCCCACCAAACTAAGTAATGGGGAGAGAAGGACCTTGGTAACAGAGGGGAACAAAAAATAATGGCCACTCTGGATAAGCTCCAAAGATCCTGTGTGAAGCTGGGAGGGCTTCCAGAAGGTAAACCACGGAGTACAAGCAGTGCTCTGTACACTGAGGACAAGCGGGGCTCTGTACACTGAGGACAAGCAGGGCTCTGTACACTGAGGACAAGCAGGGCTCGGTACACTGAGGACAAGCAGGGCTCTGTACATTGAGGACAAGCAGGGCTCTGTACAATGAGGACAACCGGGGCTCTGTACACTGAGGACAAGCAGGGCTCTGTACAATGAGGACAAGCAGGCTCTGTACACTGAAGACAAGCAGGGCTCTGTTTATTAAGGACAAGCAGGGCTCTGTACACTGAGGACAAGCAGGGCTCTGTACATTGAGGACAAGCAGGGCTCTGTAAATTGAGGACATGCAGGGATCTGTACACTGAAGACAAGCAGGGCTCTGTTCACTGAGGAAAACCGGGGCTCTGTTCACTGAGGAAAACCAGGGCTCTGTACACTGAGGACAAGCAGGGCTCTGTACACTGAGGACAAGTAGGGCTCTGTACACTGAGGACAAGCAGGGCTCTGTACACTGAGGACAAGCAGGGCTCTGTACACTTAAGACAAGCAGGGCTCTGTATACTGAGGACAAGCGGGGCTCTGTAAATTGAGGACATGCAGGGATCTGTACACTGAAGACAAGCAGGGCTCTGTTCACTGAGGAAAACCGGGGCTCTGTTCACTGAGGAAAACCGGGGCTCTGTACACTGAGGACAAGCAGGGCTCTGTACACTGAGGACAAGTAGGGCTCTGTACACTGAGGACAAGCAGGGCTCTGTACACTGAGGACAAGCAGGGCTCTGTACACTTAAGACAAGCAGGGCTCTGTATACTGAGGACAAGCGGGGCTCTGTACACTGAGGACAAGCGGGGCTCTGTACACTGAGGACAAGCGGGGCTCTGTACACTGAGGACAAGCGGGGCTCTGTACACTGAGGACAAGCGGGGCTCTGTACATTGAGGACAAGCGGGGCTCTGTACACTGAGGACAAGCGGGGCTCTGTACACTGAGGACAAGCGGGGCTCTGTACACTGAGGACAAGCGGGGCTCTGTAAACTGAGGACAAGCGGGGCTCTGTACACTGAGGACAAGCAGAGCTCTGTACACTGAGGACAAGCAGGGCCCTGTACACTGAAGACAAGCAGATCTCTGTACACTGGGGACAAGCAGGGCTCTGTACACTGAGGACAAGCAGGGCTCTGTACACTGAGGACAAGCAGGGCTCTGTACACTGAGGACAAGCGGGGCTCTGTACACTGAGGACAAGCGGGGCTCTGTAAACTGAGGACAAGCGGGGCCCTGTACACTGAGGACAAGCAGGGCTCTGTACACTTAAGACAAGCAGGGCTCTGTATACTGAGGACAAGCGGGGCTCTGTACACTGAGGACAAGCGGGGCTCTGTACACTGAGGACAAGCGGGGCTCTGAACACTGAGGACAAGCGGGGCTCTGTACACTGAGGACAAGCGGGGCTCTGTACACTGAGGACAAGCAGAGCTCTGTACACTGGGGACAAGCAGGGCCCTGTACACTGAAGACAAGCAGATCTCTGTACACTGGGGACAAGCAGGGCTCTGTACACTGAGGACAAGCAGAGCTCTGTACACTGGGGACAAGCAGGGCTCTGTACACTGAGGACTAGCTGGGCTCTGTACACAGAGGACAAGCAGGGCTCTGTACATTGAGGACAAGCGGGGCTCTGTACACTGAGGACAAGCAGAGCTCTGTACACTGGGGACAAGCAGGGCTCTGTACTCTTAGGACAAGCAGGGCTCTGGACACTGAGGACAAGCAGAGCTCTGTACACTGGAGACAAGCAGGGCCCTGTACACTGAGGACAAGCAGGGCCCTGTACACTGAGGACAAGCAGGGCTCTGTACACTGAGGACAAACAGGGCTCTGTAACCTGGGGACAAGCAGGGCTCTGTACACTTAGGACAAGCGGGGCTCTGTACACTGAGGACAAGCGGGGCTCTGTACATTGAGGACAAGCGGGGCTCTGTACACTGAGGACAAGCGGGGCTCTGTACACTGAGGACAAGCGGGGCTCTGTAAACTGAGGACAAGCGGGGCTCTGTACACTGAGGACAAGCAGAGCTCTGTACACTGAGGACAAGCAGGGCCCTGTACACTGAAGACAAGCAGATCTCTGTACACTGGGGACAAGCAGGGCTCTGTACACTGAGGACAAGCAGGGCTCTGTACACTGAGGACAAGCAGGGCTCTGTACACTGAGGACAATCGGGGCTCTGTACACTGAGGACAAGCGGGGCTCTGTAAACTGAGGACAAGCGGGGCCCTGTACACTGAGGACAAGCAGGGCTCTGTACACTTAAGACAAGCAGGGCTCTGTATACTGAGGACAAGCAGAGCTCTGTACACTGGGGACAAGCAGGGCCCTGTACACTGAAGACAAGCAGATCTCTGTACACTGGGGACAAGCAGGGCTCTGTACACTGAGGACAAGCAGAGCTCTGTACACTGGGGACAAGCAGGGCTCTGTACACTGAGGACTAGCTGGGCTCTGTACACAGAGGACAAGCAGGGCTCTGTACATTGAGGACAAGCGGGGCTCTGTACACTGAGGACAAGCAGAGCTCTGTACACTGGAGACAAGCAGGGCCCTGTACACTGAGAACAAGCAGGGCTCTGTACACTGAGGACAAGCAGGGCCCTGTACACTGAAGACAAGCAGATCTCTGAACATTGGGGACAAGCAGGGCTCTGTACACTGATGACAAGCAGGGCTCTGTACACTGAGGACAAGCAGAGCTCTGTACACTGGGGACAAGCAGGGCCCTGTACGCTGAGGACAAGCAGGGCCCTGTACATTGAGGACAAGCAGGGCTCTGTTTACTGAGGACAAGCAGGGCTCTGTACATTGAGGACAAGCGGGGCTCTGTACATTGAGGACAAGCAGGGCTCTGTACACTGAAGACTAGCTGCGCTCTGTACACAGAGGACAAGCAGGGCTCTGTACATTGAGAACAAGCGGGGCTCTGTACACTGAGGACAAGCAGAGCTCTGTACACTGGAGACAAGCAGGGCCCTGTACACTGAGAACAAGCAGGGCTCTGTACACTGAGGACAAGCAGGGCCCTTTACACTGAAGACAAGCAGATCTCTGAACATTGGGGGACAAGCAGGGCTCTGTACACTGAGGACAAGCAGGGCTCTGTACACTTAGGACAAGCAGAGCTCTGTACACTGGGGACAAGCAGGGCTCTGTACACTGAGGACTAGCTGGGCTCTGTACACAGAGGACAAGCAGGGCTCTGTACATTGAGGACAAGCGGGGCTCTGTACACTGAGGACAAGCAGAGCTCTGTATACTGGGGACAAGCAGGGCTCTGTACACTTAGGACAAGCAGGGCTCTGTACACTGAGGACAAGTAGAGCTCTGTACACTGGAGACAAGCAGGGCCCTGTACACTGAGGATAAGCAGGGCTCTGTACACTGAGGACAAGCAGGGCTCTGTACACTGAGGACAAACAGGGCTCTGTAACCTGGGGACAAGCAGGGCTCTGTACACTTAGGACAAGCAGGGCTCTGTACACTGAGGACAAGCAGAGCTCTGTACACTGAGGACAAGCGGGGCTCTGTACACTGAGGACAAGCGGGGCTCTGTACACTGAGGACAAGCGGGGCTCTGTACACTGAGGACAAGCGGGGCTCTGTACACTGAGGACAAGCGGGGCTCTGTACACTGAGGACAAGCGGGGCTCTGTACATTGAGGACAAGCGGGGCTTTGTACACTGAGGACAAGCGGGGCTCTGTACACTGAGGACAAGCGGGGCTCTGTACACTGAGGACAAGCGGGGCTCTGTACACTGAGGACAAGCGGGGCTCTGTACACTGAGGACAAGCAGAGCTCTGTACACTGGGGACAAGCAGGGCCCTGTACACTGAAGACAAGCAGATCTCTGTACACTGAGGACAAGCAGGGCTCTGTACACTGAGGACAAACAGGGCTCTGTAACCTGGGGACAAGCAGGGCTCTGTACACTTAGGACAAGCAGGGCTCTGGACACTGAGGACAAGCAGAGCTCTGTACACTGGAGACAAGCAGGGCCCTGTACACTGAGGACAAGCAGGGCCCTGTACACTGAGGACAAGCAGTGCTCTGTACACTGAGGACAAACAGGGCTCTGTAACCTGGGGACAAGCAGGGCTCTGTACACTTAGGACAAGCAGGGCTCTGTACACTGAGGACAAGCAGAGCTCTGTACACTGGGGACAAGCAGGGCCCTGTACACTGAGGACAAGCAGGGCCCTGTACATTGAGGACAAGCAGGGCTCTGTTTACTGAGGACAAGCAGGGCTCTGTACATTGAGGACAAGCGGGGCTCTGTACACTGAGGACAAGCAGGGCTCTGTACACTGAGGACTAGCTGGGCTCTGTACACAGAGGACAAGCAGGGCTCTGTACATTGAGAACAAGCGGGGCTCTGTACACTGAGGACAAGCAGAGCTCTGTACACTGGAGACAAGCAGGGCCCTGTACACTGAGAACAAGCAGGGCTCTGTACACTGAGGACAAGCAGGGCCCTTTACACTGAAGACAAGCAGATCTCTGAACATTGGGGGACAAGCAGGGCTCTGTACACTGAGGACAAGCAGGGCTCTGTACACTTAGGACAAGCAGAGCTCTGTACACTGGGGACAAGCAGGGCTCTGTACACTGAGGACTAGCTGGGCTCTGTACACAGAGGACAAGCAGGGCTCTGTACATTGAGGACAAGCGGGGCTCTGTACACTGAGGACAAGCAGAGCTCTGTATACTGGGGACAAGCAGGGCTCTGTACACTTAGGACAAGCAGGGCTCTGTACACTGAGGACAAGTAGAGCTCTGTACACTGGAGACAAGCAGGGCCCTGTACACTGAGGATAAGCAGGGCTCTGTACACTGAGGACAAGCAGGGCTCTGTACACTGAGGACAAACAGGGCTCTGTAACCTGGGGACAAGCAGGGCTCTGTACACTTAGGACAAGCAGGGCTCTGTACACTGAGGACAAGCAGAGCTCTGTACACTGAGGACAAGCGGGGCTCTGTACACTGAGGACAAGCGGGGCTCTGTACACTGAGGACAAGCGGGGCTCTGTACACTGAGGACAAGCGGGGCTCTGTACACTGAGGACAAGCGGGGCTCTGTACACTGAGGACAAGCGGGGCTCTGTACATTGAGGACAAGCGGGGCTTTGTACACTGAGGACAAGCGGGGCTCTGTACACTGAGGACAAGCGGGGCTCTGTACACTGAGGACAAGCGGGGCTCTGTACACTGAGGACAAGCGGGGCTCTGTACACTGAGGACAAGCAGAGCTCTGTACACTGGGGACAAGCAGGGCCCTGTACACTGAAGACAAGCAGATCTCTGTACACTGAGGACAAGCAGGGCTCTGTACACTGAGGACAAACAGGGCTCTGTAACCTGGGGACAAGCAGGGCTCTGTACACTTAGGACAAGCAGGGCTCTGGACACTGAGGACAAGCAGAGCTCTGTACACTGGAGACAAGCAGGGCCCTGTACACTGAGGACAAGCAGGGCCCTGTACACTGAGGACAAGCAGTGCTCTGTACACTGAGGACAAACAGGGCTCTGTAACCTGGGGACAAGCAGGGCTCTGTACACTTAGGACAAGCAGGGCTCTGTACACTGAGGACAAGCAGAGCTCTGTACACTGGGGACAAGCAGGGCCCTGTACACTGAGGACAAGCAGGGCCCTGTACATTGAGGACAAGCAGGGCTCTGTTTACTGAGGACAAGCAGGGCTCTGTACATTGAGGACAAGCGGGGCTCTGTACACTGAGGACAAGCAGGGCTCTGTACACTGAGGACTAGCTGGGCTCTGTACACAGAGGACAAGCAGGGCTCTGTACATTGAGAACAAGCGGGGCTCTGTACACTGAGGACAAGCAGAGCTCTGTACACTGGAGACAAGCAGGGCCCTGTACACTGAGGACAAGCAGGGCCCTGTACACTGAGGACAAGCGGGGCTCTGTACACTGAGGACAAGCGGGGCTCTGTACACTGAGGACAAGCAGAGCTCTGTACACTGGGGACAAGCAGGGCTCTGTACACTGAGGACTAGCTGGGCTCTGTACACAGAGGACAAGCAGGGCTCTGTACACTTAGGACAAGCAGGGCTCTGGACACTGAGGACAAGCAGAGCTCTGTACACTGGAGACAAGCAGGGCCCTGTACACTGAGGACAAGCAGGGCCCTGTACACTGAGGACAAGCAGTGCTCTGTACACTGAGGACAAACAGGGCTCTGTAACCTGGGGACAAGCAGGGCTCTGTACACTTAGGACAAGCAGGGCTCTGTACACTGAGGACAAGCAGAGCTCTGTACACTGGGGACAAGCAGGGCCCTGTACACTGAGGACAAGCAGGGCCCTGTACATTGAGGACAAGCAGGGCTCTGTTTACTGAGGACAAGCAGGGCTCTGTACATTGAGGACAAGCGGGGCTCTGTACACTGAGGACAAGCAGGGCTCTGTACACTGAGGACTAGCTGGGCTCTGTACACAGAGGACAAGCAGGGCTCTGTACATTGAGAACAAGCGGGGCTCTGTACACTGAGGACAAGCAGAGCTCTGTACACTGGAGACAAGCAGGGCCCTGTACACTGAGGACAAGCAGGGCCCTGTACACTGAGGACAAGCGGGGCTCTGTACACTGAGGACAAGCGGGGCTCTGTACACTGAGGACAAGCAGAGCTCTGTACACTGGGGACAAGCAGGGCTCTGTACACTGAGGACTAGCTGGGCTCTGTACACAGAGGACAAGCAGGGCTCTGTACATTGAGGACAAGCGGGGCTCTGTACACTGAGGACAAGCAGAGCTCTGTACACTGGGGACAAGCAGGGCTCTGTACACTTAGGACAAGCAGGGCTCTGTACACTGAGGACAAGTAGAGCTCTGTACACTGGAGACAAGCAGGGCCCTGTACACTGAGGACAAGCAGGGCTCTGTACACTGAGGACAAGCAGGGCTCTGTACACTGAGGACAAACAGGGCTCTGTAACCTGGGGACAAGCAGGGCTCTGTACACTTAGGACAAGCAGATCTCTGTACACTGGGGACAAGCAGGGCTCTGTACACTGAGGACAAGCAGAGCTCTGTACACTGGGGACAAGCAGGGCTCTGTACACTGAGGACTAGCTGGGCTCTGTACACAGAGGACAAGCAGGGCTCTGTACATTGAGAACAAGCGGGGCTCTGTACACTGAGGACAAGCAGAGCTCTGTACACTGGAGACAAGCAGGGCCCTGTACACTGAGAACAAGCAGGGCTCTGTACACTGGGGACAAGCAGGGCCCTGTACACTGAGGACAAGCAGGGCCCTGTACATTGAGGACAAGCAGGGCTCTGTTTACTGAGGACAAGCAGGGCTCTGTACATTGAGGACAAGCGGGGCTCTGTACATTGAGGACAAGCAGGGCTCTGTACACTGAGGACTAGCTGCGCTCTGTACACAGAGGACAAGCAGGGCTCTGTACATTGAGAACAAGCGGGGCTCTGTACACTGAGGACAAGCAGAGCTCTGTACACTGGAGACAAGCAGGGCCCTGTACACTGAGAACAAGCAGGGCTCTGTACACTGAGGACAAGCAGGGCCCTTTACACTGAAGACAAGCAGATCTCTGAACATTGGGGGACAAGCAGGGCTCTGTATACTGAGGACAAGCAGGGCTCTGTACACTTAGGACAAGCAGAGCTCTGTACACTGGGGACAAGCAGGGCTCTGTACACTGAGGACTAGCTGGGCTCTGTACACAGAGGACAAGCAGGGCTCTGTACATTGAGGACAAGCGGGGCTCTGTACACTGAGGACAAGCAGAGCTCTGTATACTGGGGACAAGCAGGGCTCTGTACACTTAGGACAAGCAGGGCTCTGTACACTGAGGACAAGTAGAGCTCTGTACACTGGAGACAAGCAGGGCCCTGTACACTGAGGATAAGCAGGGCTCTGTACACTGAGGACAAGCAGGGCTCTGTACACTGAGGACAAACAGGGCTCTGTAACCTGGGGACAAGCAGGGCTCTGTACACTTAGGACAAGCAGGGCTCTGTACACTGAGGACAAGCAGAGCTCTGTACACTGAGGACAAGCGGGGCTCTGTACACTGAGGACAAGCGGGGCTCTGTACACTGAGGACAAGCGGGGCTCTGTACACTGAGGACAAGCGGGGCTCTGTACACTGAGGACAAGCGGGGCTCTGTACATTGAGGACAAGCGGGGCTTTGTACACTGAGGACAAGCGGGGCTCTGTACACTGAGGACAAGCGGGGCTCTGTACACTGAGGACAAGCGGGGCTCTGTACACTGAGGACAAGCGGGGCTCTGTACACTGAGGACAAGCAGAGCTCTGTACACTGGGGACAAGCAGGGCCCTGTACACTGAAGACAAGCAGATCTCTGTACACTGAGGACAAGCAGGGCTCTGTACACTGAGGACAAACAGGGCTCTGTAACCTGGGGACAAGCAGGGCTCTGTACACTTAGGACAAGCAGGGCTCTGGACACTGAGGACAAGCAGAGCTCTGTACACTGGAGACAAGCAGGGCCCTGTACACTGAGGACAAGCAGGGCCCTGTACACTGAGGACAAGCAGGGCTCTGTACACTGAGGACAAACAGGGCTCTGTAACCTGGGGACAAGCAGGGCTCTGTACACTAAGGACAAGCAGGGCTCTGTACACTGAGGACAAGCAGAGCTCTGTACACTGGGGACAAGCAGGGCCCTGTACACTGAGGACAAGCAGGGCCCTGTATATTGAGGACAAGCAGGGCTCTGTTTACTGAGGACAAGCAGGGCTCTGTACATTGAGGACAAGCGGGGCTCTGTACACTGAGGACAAGCAGGGCTCTGTACACTGAGGACTAGCTGGGCTCTGTACACAGAGGACAAGCAGGGCTCTGTACATTGAGAACAAGCGGGGCTCTGTACACTGAGGACAAGCAGAGCTCTGTACACTGGAGACAAGCAGGGCCCTGTACACTGAGGACAAGCAGGGCCCTGTACACTGAGGACAAGCGGGGCTCTGTACACTGAGGACAAGCGGGGCTCTGTACACTGAGGACAAGCAGGGCCCTGTACACTGAAGACAAGCAGATCTCTGTACACTGGGGACAAGCAGGGCTCTGTACACTGAGGACAAGCAGGGCTCTGTACACTGAGGACAAGCAGAGCTCTGTACACTGGGGACAAGCAGGGCTCTGTACACTGAGGACTAGCTGGGCTCTGTACACAGAGGACAAGCAGGGCTCTGTACATTGAGGACAAGCGGGGCTCTGTACACTGAGGACAAGCAGAGCTCTGTACACTGGGGACAAGCAGGGCTCTGTACACTTAGGACAAGCAGGGCTCTGTACACTGAGGACAAGTAGAGCTCTGTACACTGGAGACAAGCAGGGCCCTGTACACTGAGGACAAGCAGGGCTTTGTACACTGAGGACAAGCAGGGCTCTGTACACTGAGGACAAACAGGGCTCTGTAACCTGGGGACAAGCAGGGCTCTGTACACTTAGGACAAGCAGGGCTCTGTACACTGAGGACAAGCAGAGCTCTGTACACTGGGGATAAGCAGGGCCCTGTACACTGAGGACAAGCAGGGCCCTGTACATTGAGGACAAGCAGGGCTCTGTTTACTGAGGACAAGCAGGGCTCTGTACATTGAGGACAAGCGGGGCTCTGTACACTGAGGACAAGCAGGGCTCTGTACACTGAGGACTAGCTGGGCTCTGTACACAGAGGACAAGCAGGGCTCTGTACATTGAGAACAAGCGGGGCTCTGTACACTGAGGACAAGCAGAGCTCTGTACACTGGAGACAAGCAGGGCCCTGTACACTGAGGACAAGCAGGGCCCTGTACACTGAGGACAAGCGGGGCTCTGTACACTGAGGACAAGCGGGGCTCTGTACACTGAGGACAAGCAGAGCTCTGTACACTGGGGACAAGCAGGGCTCTGTACACTGAGGACTAGCTGGGCTCTGTACACAGAGGACAAGCAGGGCTCTGTACATTGAGGACAAGCGGGGCTCTGTACACTGAGGACAAGCAGAGCTCTGTACACTGGGGACAAGCAGGGCTCTGTACACTTAGGACAAGCAGGGCTCTGTACACTGAGGACAAGTAGAGCTCTGTACACTGGAGACAAGCAGGGCCCTGTACACTGAGGACAAGCAGGGCTCTGTACACTGAGGACAAGCAGGGCTCTGTACACTGAGGACAAACAGGGCTCTGTAACCTGGGGACAAGCAGGGCTCTGTACACTTAGGACAAGCAGATCTCTGTACACTGGGGACAAGCAGGGCTCTGTACACTGAGGACAAGCAGAGCTCTGTACACTGGGGACAAGCAGGGCTCTGTACACTGAGGACTAGCTGGGCTCTGTACACAGAGGACAAGCAGGGCTCTGTACATTGAGAACAAGCGGGGCTCTGTACACTGAGGACAAGCAGAGCTCTGTACACTGGAGACAAGCAGGGCCCTGTACACTGAGAACAAGCAGGGCTCTGTACACTGGGGACAAGCAGGGCCCTGTACACTGAGGACAAGCAGGGCCCTGTACATTGAGGACAAGCAGGGCTCTGTTTACTGAGGACAAGCAGGGCTCTGTACATTGAGGACAAGCGGGGCTCTGTACATTGAGGACAAGCAGGGCTCTGTACACTGAGGACTAGCTGCGCTCTGTACACAGAGGACAAGCAGGGCTCTGTACATTGAGAACAAGCGGGGCTCTGTACACTGAGGACAAGCAGAGCTCTGTACACTGGAGACAAGCAGGGCCCTGTACACTGAGAACAAGCAGGGCTCTGTACACTGAGGACAAGCAGGGCCCTTTACACTGAAGACAAGCAGATCTCTGAACATTGGGGGACAAGCAGGGCTCTGTATACTGAGGACAAGCAGGGCTCTGTACACTTAGGACAAGCAGAGCTCTGTACACTGGGGACAAGCAGGGCTCTGTACACTGAGGACTAGCTGGGCTCTGTACACAGAGGACAAGCAGGGCTCTGTACATTGAGGACAAGCGGGGCTCTGTACACTGAGGACAAGCAGAGCTCTGTATACTGGGGACAAGCAGGGCTCTGTACACTTAGGACAAGCAGGGCTCTGTACACTGAGGACAAGTAGAGCTCTGTACACTGGAGACAAGCAGGGCCCTGTACACTGAGGATAAGCAGGGCTCTGTACACTGAGGACAAGCAGGGCTCTGTACACTGAGGACAAACAGGGCTCTGTAACCTGGGGACAAGCAGGGCTCTGTACACTTAGGACAAGCAGGGCTCTGTACACTGAGGACAAGCAGAGCTCTGTACACTGAGGACAAGCGGGGCTCTGTACACTGAGGACAAGCGGGGCTCTGTACACTGAGGACAAGCGGGGCTCTGTACACTGAGGACAAGCGGGGCTCTGTACACTGAGGACAAGCGGGGCTCTGTACATTGAGGACAAGCGGGGCTTTGTACACTGAGGACAAGCGGGGCTCTGTACACTGAGGACAAGCGGGGCTCTGTACACTGAGGACAAGCGGGGCTCTGTACACTGAGGACAAGCGGGGCTCTGTACACTGAGGACAAGCAGAGCTCTGTACACTGGGGACAAGCAGGGCCCTGTACACTGAAGACAAGCAGATCTCTGTACACTGAGGACAAGCAGGGCTCTGTACACTGAGGACAAACAGGGCTCTGTAACCTGGGGACAAGCAGGGCTCTGTACACTTAGGACAAGCAGGGCTCTGGACACTGAGGACAAGCAGAGCTCTGTACACTGGAGACAAGCAGGGCCCTGTACACTGAGGACAAGCAGGGCCCTGTACACTGAGGACAAGCAGGGCTCTGTACACTGAGGACAAACAGGGCTCTGTAACCTGGGGACAAGCAGGGCTCTGTACACTAAGGACAAGCAGGGCTCTGTACACTGAGGACAAGCAGAGCTCTGTACACTGGGGACAAGCAGGGCCCTGTACACTGAGGACAAGCAGGGCCCTGTATATTGAGGACAAGCAGGGCTCTGTTTACTGAGGACAAGCAGGGCTCTGTACATTGAGGACAAGCGGGGCTCTGTACACTGAGGACAAGCAGGGCTCTGTACACTGAGGACTAGCTGGGCTCTGTACACAGAGGACAAGCAGGGCTCTGTACATTGAGAACAAGCGGGGCTCTGTACACTGAGGACAAGCAGAGCTCTGTACACTGGAGACAAGCAGGGCCCTGTACACTGAGGACAAGCAGGGCCCTGTACACTGAGGACAAGCGGGGCTCTGTACACTGAGGACAAGCGGGGCTCTGTACACTGAGGACAAGCAGGGCCCTGTACACTGAAGACAAGCAGATCTCTGTACACTGGGGACAAGCAGGGCTCTGTACACTGAGGACAAGCAGGGCTCTGTACACTGAGGACAAGCAGAGCTCTGTACACTGGGGACAAGCAGGGCTCTGTACACTGAGGACTAGCTGGGCTCTGTACACAGAGGACAAGCAGGGCTCTGTACATTGAGGACAAGCGGGGCTCTGTACACTGAGGACAAGCAGAGCTCTGTACACTGGGGACAAGCAGGGCTCTGTACACTTAGGACAAGCAGGGCTCTGTACACTGAGGACAAGTAGAGCTCTGTACACTGGAGACAAGCAGGGCCCTGTACACTGAGGACAAGCAGGGCTTTGTACACTGAGGACAAGCAGGGCTCTGTACACTGAGGACAAACAGGGCTCTGTAACCTGGGGACAAGCAGGGCTCTGTACACTTAGGACAAGCAGGGCTCTGTACACTGAGGACAAGCAGAGCTCTGTACACTGGGGATAAGCAGGGCCCTGTACACTGAGGACAAGCAGGGCCCTGTACATTGAGGACAAGCAGGGCTCTGTTTACTGAGGACAAGCAGGGCTCTGTACATTGAGGACAAGCGGGGCTCTGTACACTGAGGACAAGCAGAGCTCTGTACACTGAGGACTAGCTGGGCTCTGTACACAGAGGACAAGCAGGGCTCTGTAAATTGAGAACAAGCGGGGCTCTGTACACTGAGGACAAGCAGAGCTCTGTACACTGGAGACAAGCAGGGCCCTGTACACTGAGGACAAGCAGGGCCCTGTACACTGAGGACAAGCAGGGCCCTGTACATTGAGGACAAGCAGGGCTCTGTATACTGAGGACAAGCAGGACTCTGTACATTGAGGACAAGCGGGGCTCTGTACACTCAGAACAAGCAGGGCTCTGTAGAGAAGGCTGTGAGTTACATGCCCCCAACTCAGACATCAAGGTGATTGACAAGCCAGGAGTCTGCATAGAGCCCTGCTTGTCCACCCTCGCTTCCTGTATTTGGTCACATCATCGAGACACACAGGAAATAGCTGCAGGGACAAACAAATATTCATTATTTAATCAATATATAACACACATATAATGGTATTATCTACATTATATCAAAAGTTTTTGTTGACGTCTGGTACACTTCAAGAAGAAAAGGATCAAGCAGCTGAAATCCAAAATGTACAATCATCTGCCCAACATTTACCATTGAGGGAAAGTCAGGATTACCCCCCTCCACCTCCACCTTAGATCATCTTCTGCTCGTCCAGCAGGTTTGGCCAACAATGCAAAAATGAGATAGAGCGGCACTCACAAATGTCTGCAGGGAATCTTTTATTGAAGAGCAGATACAGCGGGATAGCAGCAAGCTGGAGCGTTCCACAAGAGAGAGCAACACAGAGTTTCACCGGCGGCTTCTTACGGCTCTATCTAACATCTAATACTAAACACTCATCTAACATCTAATACTAAATTACTTCTCGGCCTAAATCGCTTCTCGGCCTTTTGGCTAAGATCAAGTGTAGTATCTGTTCCTATCAGTTTCATGCTGGTGGCAGGCGACGCCAGTGTGGAGCTGGTGGGGATGGGTGCTGCATTGTAGGGAGCAGGTGTATCGGGGCGTTCCGGGGCTGGTTCTGAGGAATCAGCTCAACGGCTGCCCCAATGTGACCTGCTTCCTCCGGGTCTCCCCAAGAGGCTGAGAGGGTCTAGAGCCGAGGTACTTTAGTGCCTCGGGGAGTGGTGACCCTGAGGTGCCAAAACTCACTGGGAGTATTGACTCACTGAGTTAAAGCACGGGCACCATGATCTCTTCACCTTTGGGGCACTCACCTCTTGATTCCCGGCCTTCTGTCTAGGAACAGAGAAATTTTTATAGATCCGGCCGGATGTCCGGGCAGTATACCTGCACATATTCACTTATTTATTTATTTATTTTTGTCACTATGTCACTTTTTGTGTGTTGTGTGTCCACAGGATTTGTCAGGATGCGGTAGCCCTTCTGGGTGTCCCTCCTGGCGGTCTAGGGGAGGTGTGTGTGGCCATTAGGTCCTGCACCTCCCTGAAAACACACCGGGTACTCCTGCTTTGGCAGGGTACCTACCCTTATCGGCTCTGCGGGCAGATACCTTGGCTAACGCCAAGTGGGATGCCGGGAGCATTTGTGGTCCCTTAGTAGCTTCAGCGAAAAGGGACATTGAACCTGCAACCTCGCAGGTACCCTTTGGTCCGGAGGCGAAGGGTAAGGTTTGTTGGGGGGCCTCTCTCCTATCGGAGAAGGGCTTGTGATAGACCGCATCCTTTGTGCACTTTTTTTAGTGTAACATGTTTGCACTTTTTCTTGCACTTTGGGTGATTAGAGAGCATGTTCATCGGCTCTTAGATAAAAAAAAAAACATCTAATGCTAAATTCATGCAAAAGGAACTTATTTCTGATATTCTAAAAAGTTATGTGAACTAATAACATTTAAGAAAAGGAAAAAAAAATGTTTTCTCGAAAAAGAGAAGTTAAAAGAATTAACAAGACTGAAACAGATGAAGAAAATATTTCCATAGACGATGAGAAAATCACTTTAATTCTGGGCACTTGGGAACCTGGTAATAATATGATAGTGAAATAGGATTTGCATAATTCAAATGTGCAGGATATTTAACACCTCTGTCTAAATGATTTTTCCTAATTTAATGAGGGGGCATAAACGGCAGCCGGGGAGTAAAGAAATACGGCTTTAAGGAGCCTAACCAAGCTCAGATTCCAAACCAGGATAATAATTTAGGAAAAAAAAAATATTAGTGTGAAAGAAGTGAATTAAAAACAATGTCGTAAATCACGCGGAGTGAATCTAAACCATCAGCGCCGCTTAAATACTTTCCTCCTATAAAAACATTGATTTCTGTCTTGGAATTCCGACATGACTTTTTCATGAGTTTGTTTGATAGAGGTGCTCACATTTTGCTCACATTTTGCAAATTCCTGAACAGCAGCCAAAAAATGTTAATGTGCATGACCTCATTATGTTAAGACACTTTTTCAAGATGAAAATCTTAGTGTATTAAGTGACTCACCCTAAAGACTTAACTATTTTAACACCAAATAGGAAAAAATCGCTTTAGGAAATTATTGGGATTTACTTGTTAGCAAGTTTATTCAAGAAAACATGCTACCCAGGAATGTAGTCCGAGTCACAGGTGGGGCATGTTACCAAAGTGATAGGTGCCCGGGGGGGGGGGGGGGGGGGTATTAACAACGCACTAGAGAGTAACAGGTATGGGCAGCACACCAATTATTTATTACTAGTAAAGGACCTTCAATTCTTAAAAAAAAAAAAAAAAAAAAAAACACTCTTGTTTTTTTACCCCATAGGAGGCACATTCACCTTCACTTTTCCTACAGAACCATCTGTTCTACTCCAGCACTGCTTTATCCATGTGTTTTATTTCTCTAACTTGGTTAGGTGATCACCAGCCTGACCCACAGTATATCCTGGGGCTTAATGTGTCAAAAAGTGTTATGTCCTGGGATGACATCCTCCCCTAATAGATCCCTCCTGACAACTCCCAGACCCCTCCCCTGCCAGCTCTATCTGTATACTGCTGCTACTATCTCTATGGGATCAGGATATATAATAGTTACATACCTCCCCTCTAGCTCCATCTGTATGCTTCTGTTATCTCTATGGGGTCAGGATATGTATAAAGCCTGATGGGCTGTATTTGTGTGAGGGGCAGAAGTAATTATCGCTCCCTGCACTTCCAGGTGGGGCTTATTGGGAACAGGTGGGGGCGTGTGTATATAACTTCCCCCTCTCCTACAGGGGCGGAGCACGTGATGTTTGTGGAATCTCTGCTTCCTGTGTCTGGTGTTTGAATCTCCCACAAAAATCTTCAGAGCTGCTGCTCACGGTGCGGAGGCCTCGCTGATCATGAGTCTGGGGGGTGCAGACGCGGCATCCTGGCAGCTCCGCTGGCTGTCTTATCTGGGGATTCTGTGTCTCACTCTGATTATACGGTAATATAGGGCAGGTATGGTTCTGACTGGCTCTGCCTGCAGCGGTAGTGGGGGCCAGGAGCGGCAAGCAGGTTAGTTAAATCAGTGCTGGGGGTGGTGCGGCCTCAGCATTTCGCGCAGCCCGCTAGCTGCCTCATGGCGACATGTGGACTGCCTGCCACCCGCACAGCTACAATTGTCTATGCCCTTGGGACAGGTTGCGGCAGCTGCCCAGTCCTCGTTAGGCGGTCCTGTCAGCTGGTCTGCAATCGTTAATCTAAAGTATAGTGCAATGCTCTGCGGAGGGTTGTTTCAATATAACGTTTGCTGTATACAGTGTGGTGCAATGCTCTGCAAAGAGTCGTTTCAATATCACTTTTGCTGTGTGCTGCGGTGCTCTGTGGGGTATACGGTGTCCTTGCAGTATACGATACAGTGTAATGCTCTGCAAAGGGTCTTGTTACAATATAACATGTACTGTATAACGGTATAGTGCAGTGCTCTGCAGATGGTCTCGTTACAATATAGTATACATGATATACATTTATGGTGTAATACTCTGCAGATGGTCTCGTTACAATATAGTATACATGATATACAGTTATGGTGCAATGCTCTGCAGATGGTCTCATTACAATATAGTATACATGATATACAGCTATGTTGCTATGCTCTGCAGATGGTCTTGTTGCAATATAATATATACTATATACAGTATAGTGCTATACTCTGCAGATGGTCTCATTATAAACAAACTTTATACAGTTAGTGCAATGCTCTGCAGATGGGATGGTTTAAATATAACATATTATATAGGGCATAGTGCAATGCTCTGCAGAGGGTTGTTACAGTTAGCATGTGCAGTGTGGTGCAATGCTCTGCGAAGGGTCTCGTTGCAACACAGGGTGGCATTTACTGTTTAGTGTGGTGCAATACTATGCAGAGGATCTCGTTGCGGGGTAGCATATGCTGTGTGGGGTGATGCAGTGCTCTGCAGAGTGTCTTGTTTCAATATAGTATACAGTAGGGTGCAATGCTCTGTAGAGATATAACATAGGCTACATCTAATTAAATCATAGTATACACAGTGTAATACTCGTTGTTTGCACGCTTATGGTATCCATACGGTTCATACGCTTGGTTTATAATGGGCATACACGCATTACTGGTACAAGGGGCACATGAGTAGAGCATCTTCATGGTTTGATAACTCCATGAGTTTGTTATCGTCCGTACTCTCATGGTTAATTCATAAGCTTATGGCACACTGCTCGTACGCGCATAGTATGTATACAGTTTCATGTGCTAATATCATTATATACGGTACATATACTCACTGACGATACATTCACAGCATTTATACTGTGCAAACTCGTTTATGCTGTTCACCTCATGGTTATTCTCTCACTCGCTGGTGTTTTACACGGTCCACAAACTTGGCTTTTATGCTGTTCACATATTCTTGGCATGTTCATGGTCTTACGTTATTTCTACCATGTTATGTTCATGGCAATCAAGCACCTCGTAATTATCGCTAGTTCATACGCTCAAAGTATCATTCGGTTCATGTTAATGGTATTTCATACTGGTTACGGCAGTATACTGCCTATGGGAATCATACGGTTCATACACTCATGGCAGTTATAGTGGTCACACGCTCACGGTTCTTAAGTTGTTCACATGTTCACCGCATTCATACACGCAGGTTTCATACGCTCATGGCAGTTATATTGGTCACACGGTTATGGTTTTGTTGTTCACACGTTCATCACATTCATACACGCAGGGTTCATACGGTTCATACGCTCATGGCAGTTATATTGGTTACACGGTCATGGTTTTGTTGTTCACACGTTCACCGCATTCATACACGCAGGTTTCATACGCTCATGGCAGTTATATTGGTCACACGGTCATGGTTTTGTTGTTCACACGTTCATCGCATTCATACACGCAGGTTTCATACGGTTCTCACAGTGTCATGCTGTTTCGTGCAGTTGTGGCCACGCGCTCATAGCATGTTCACAGCATTATACTGCTCATAGTACTCATACCTCATAGCATCATACCACATATTAATTCGTAGCACATATGCTCGACACTTATACTGCACATGTACTTGTAGCATTTATACTGCACATACACAGGGCCTACATCAGGCACATACGCTCTTAGCATTGATACCGCAAGTATACTCATAGCATTATACTGCTCATAATATCATACCACTATACGCTCATAGCATTTATACCACATATACACTCGTTGTATTCATACCACAGACATGTTCACGTCATGTATATTGCACATAGAATTGTAGCAATACACTACACGGATATTCGTAGCATTCATTCTGTACATACGATGGTAGTAATTATTATGCTGATACGTTGTAGTACTTATTCTGCGTACATGTAGCATTCATTCTGTTATGTTCTTTGCACTAACATCCATAGCGTTTACTGTACATGGGTAATGGTATTTATTCTGCATGTTCATCCATAGCGTCTACACTACACACATGCTCCCGTAGCTTTTACTGTACGTATGTTCATAGCATTCATTCTGTGTATTCGTTCATAGTCTTTTATACGGAAAGTTCACTCAGGTTTGTCAGGATGTTGCCCTATTGCCTGACTCCTCTTCAGGTTAAGGGGTCAATGTCGGTTGCTACTGACTCGTTCAGAGCAATCACATTGTTGTTTATTGTCATGACCTGACAAGTTCTCAGGTCAGATACAACCTCCTCTGTTGTATTTCACGACTACGTTATCAGTTAGTTACAGTACACATATTCAACTATCCGACACAGGTACTCGTTCAAAGGGTGGTCATCATTTTAGTGGCACTAATCGTCTGTTCAATACCCGGTCACCTGACTCATTCCTTCAGGATTAGGGGTTGAATCGCGGTTGTTATTGACTCAAATTCAGAGCAACCAATTTCAGGAATAGTCACAATGTTAACCTGTTTCCGGACTCCTCTTCAGGTTAAGGGGTAATGTCGGTTGCTACTGACTCGTATTTAGAGCAATTTTGTCGTTTGTGTATTTGTTATGACCTGACACGTTTTCAGGTCAGATACAACCTCGTCTGTTGTATTTCTCGATTAAGTTATCATTTCATTATAGTACACAGATTCAACTATCCGGCATAGTTGCCCGTTACGCTCATAGTCTGGTTACGTTCATAGCTTTATTTTGTTGTACTGCACATAGGTAATAGTTTTTCTGCATTTCCATCCTTAGAGTCTACACTACACATATGCTCCCGTAGCTTTACTGTACTCATGCTCATAGCTTTTATACTGCATATTCGTGCATAGTGTTTATACGGAAAGCTTATACAGCTTTGTTAGACGTTGCCCTATTTGCCTGACTCCTTCAGCTTAAGGAGTTAATGTCGGTTGCTACCGACGAATTTTCAGAGCAATTACATTTTGGTTTATTGTCATGACCTGAGACGTTCTCAGAACAGATACAGCCTCCTCCATGGCATTTCATGACCACGTTATCAGTTACTTATAGTAGACATATTCAACTATCCGGTATAGTTGCACGTTGTCTTTTATCTTTTTAGAGATATGTTGTTTACACTTTATTTTCTAGGCATGTATGCGGTACTCATAATGGTGTTAGAGCATAAATTCATAACATTCCTTACATTTTCTCGGTACTTACGCTCCCAGCTTGTGTATGATACATGCATCAGTACACAGCATTTGTTGCATACTACCATAGTTGTATGCGGGTAGATTATTATGTGCATTTGTTCCTAGTGTTGAATAGCAGTTGCACCTCTGGCTGTACATATATTTACAATACACGATTACAGTATTCATATTGAGGGCCATTTATCAATGTTTGCTTATGTATTCTTTTTTTTTTAGTAATTTTTTCCTTACTTTATTTTTGCTTATGTGTGACTTATTTATCAACTGGTTTCAGCCTGTTGGTAATTTTCTTTCACGTAAGCAATTTTTCCTTTTTTACTTTGGTAGTAGCTTTTTCTGCTCCATGTTTGAGCTGGAGTAAATTTAGTCAATTTTTAACCCTGTTGCGACTTTCTTGCGCAGTTGCGACTGTCGCAGTTAATAAATATCTGACTACCCGTAGTCCATTTTAAAATTATTACTACGTAGTTAATTTTTGGAAAACTTGCTTTTCTCGCTTTACAGTCAAAATGTCGCAAGAAAAATCGCGTAGTCGCAGTTGCGACAATTTTGCGACAATTATAGTAAAGGAAACCTGACTAAACCCGTTGATAAATGTCCATATTAGTGCTTACATTCATTGCAGATATATCGAGCACATATTCTTAAACCCCCTACGTCTGCAGGGGGTGATACAACACATAGGTTATTGTTACAGACATGTCTCAGAGCAATAACATATTGAGTAGCGACTTGTAGTTGGGTATACTGTTAGCAGGTTATGCCGCACATACGGTTAACATGTTTTATGCGGTGCACACAGTGGATGTAGATCATTTGGTTAGGGTATTGGACACAAGTGGTCATTTTTGTTACTGACACGCCTTCAGAACAACACGCCAGCTTCATAAAGGTTTTTTGTCAGGAATACTCATGATGTTACCCTGTTGCCTGACTCCTCTTCAGGATGAAGGGGTAATGCCAGTTGCTACTGACTCGTTTTCAGAGCAATTTTGTCATTTGTTATATTTGTTATGACCTGACACGTTTTCAGGTCAGATACAGCCTCGTCTGTTGTATTTCTCGATTACGTTATCATTTCGTTATAGTACACAGATTCAACTATCCGGCATAGTTGCACGTTCTCTTTTAAGGAGGGCCAGCAGTTAGTTGCAGATATATTGTGCATTTAATACAGTTACATGACTCATTTCTTTAGGGTCGGGGATTGAATCGTGGTTGCTGCTGTCTTATTTCAGAGCAATTGATTTGACATGGTTATGTAGGTAATCTGTTGGTAAAAAGTGGTTTACAAAGACATGTGACGTTTACAGGCACAATGATTTCATAAAGACCTGTCATGTCTACAGGCTCGATGGTTTCGCGGGGACCTGTCAGGTCTACAGGCATGATGGTTCACCTAAACACTGGTCACTCCTACAGGTACGTTGCTCACGCAGGGAGCTGTCATCTGCAACGGGTCATCACTTCCAAGTCCAGTTGGGTCAGTACAGTGGCTAGTTAGGTATGTCTGTTGTTACTGTCTCAATCAGGTAAGGTGCCTTCGTGAACCTTTTCAGGCGACATGACCCACACGGTCTATCAGGTAGATAGGTATTTCTTGTCATTTACCTGTCAGTTTAGTTTTTGCCTCTTAAATAGCAAGGGATTGGTGCTTTTCAGACCTGCCATGAAGTTAGCCTTTCCGTGTCCATTTGAAGTAATGTCACAAGTGGGGATGGTAATAGGTATAGTTCAGTTAGTATGTTTGGCTGGGAATGTTATTCTCAGGTTGATTCTTTACAGATGGACGTTACTACCACGGTTTCAAAGGTATGGTTACCACCTCTAGTAGTCACTAGTTGGTAAGGGGCAACTCTTTCAGCACATTAGGTATAGTCTACTTTGGGTATGTGAAGATTGATGCTGGATGTAGGATCTGTTGTTTCAGGAATTGTATTCATCCTAGCATGGTTGCTTTTTGCCCTCTATAGGCGTGCCCTCATTGCGCGGTTATGGCACAACTCAGACCGCTATGCTAGGGTAAGATCTTGTATAGGTATGTAGGCAATCTTTCCTGTCACTAGTACACGTATGGAGCCCCAAACACAAGTATAAAGCCTGATGGGCTGTGTTTGTGCGAGGGGCGGAAGTAATTATCGCTCCCTGCACTTCCAGGTGGGGCTCATTGGGAACAGGTGGGGGCGTGTGTATATAACTTCCCCCTCTCCTACAGGGGCGGAGCACGTGATGTTTGTGGAACCCTCCCAACCCTCCCTTATTTTATTCCTTCACTATAGTGCATGCCCTCTATAGGCGTGCCCTCATTGCTCGGTTATGGCACAACTCAGAGCGCTAAGCTAGGGTAAGATCTTGTATAGGTATGTAGACAATCTTTCCTGTCACTAGTACACGTATGGAGCCCCAAACACAAATAGTAGTTATACATCTCCCCTCAACAGCTCTATCTGTATACTTCTGCTATCTCTATGAGATCAGGATATATAGTAGATATACACCTCCCCTCAAGCTCTATCTGTATACTGGTGCTATCTCTATAGGATTAGGTTATATAGTAGTTATACACCTCCCCTCCATATCTATCTGTATACTGCTGCTATCCCTATAGGATCAGGTTATATAGTAGTTATACACCTCCCCTCCAGCTCTATCTTTATACTGCTGCTATCCCTATAGGATCAGGTTATATAGTAGTTATATACCTCGCCTCCAGCTCTATCAGAATACTGAACATATCTCTATAGGATCAGGATATATGGTAGTTATACCCTCCCCCTCCAGCTCTATCTGTAAACTGCTCCTGCTATCTCTATGGGATCAGGATATATAGTAGTTATCTGTCTATCTATCTGTATACTGCTACTATCTCTATGAGGTTAGAATATATAGTAGTCATACACCTCCCCTGAGACACACATTGTGTGTTTTTGCAGTTTTTTTTCCTTCAGTTCTTGCTATGATTTTCCAAAGATAAGTTTAACATAATTTTGCTTATTTGTACAGCAATTTTAGAAATTCTCAGAAAATACCTCAATTCTGATTAGAAGTCAAATTAATAATTTTGTAATTATAAAAAAAAAAACAACACACACTTTGAATAAGAAACTTCACCACAACTGCACTAAATGTGTTATGAATCTAATCAGTTCACCTGCGTTGTCTTCAGCAACGGCAGCCTAATGAGATGAACAGGTGCAGTGATCAGACTCCACACCCTCTCTCTGCAAAGCCAAAGGTTTCATAAAATTATTTCAGTGATGGAATTGCAATCAGTATGGCTTAAAACGCATGCCTGCCATATCAGGAAAAACAGGTATGCACAAGGCATGCACAAGAACCTTTACATTATTTTTTACTAATAGCCTATGAGCATAAAAAAAAATACCTGAAATTGCTTAGTGAGCACCTGTTCCTAACCCACATAACCCATAACTTTCACTGTCTATAGGTCATATAAGAGGGAATAAAGCTGGGCATAAGATAGTTGTCAGCAGTCGTCATACACTTGCACACTTGGCTCCTATGAGCATGCATGTGTTCCCAGGGGTAAGATGTAAGATAGTGACTGCCATAACCCTTAAAGGGGTTATCCGGCCAAAGACATCTTATCCGCCATCCAAAGGATAGAGGATTAGATGTGTGAACGCAAGGGGCCTGCCACTGGGACCCCCACGACCTACGTGCAGCACCCGCATTCTATGCGGGGCTGCGTCTCTAGTCTCGGAAACCTCTTTGTTTCCGGGACTGGAGACGTGACATTACGTCACGCCACCTCGTAGCGTCACGTCCCCTCCATTCATGTCTATGAGAGGGGGTGTGACGGTGTGTGTCCCTCCCATAGACAAGAATGGAGGGGTGTGGCATGACATCGTGAGGGGGCGTGGCATTGTGTCACATCTCCAGTCCCAGAAACAAAGAGCTTTCCGAGACTGGAGACGTAGCCCCACATAGAATGCGGGTGCTGCTATTTGGCCGGATAACCAATTTAATAGTAACATTCTCCCGGTCTTCTAGCCATTTTTTCTTCCCTAAGACGCACTTCAAAATTTTCTAAAATGAGCAAGCTCACCAAGTTGTTACCTAAAAATTTAGAAATTAAGATGAAAGTACTAAAGTCAGACAAAATAAAACGGTGATTGGGCACATTGTAAATGAAGCGGCTCCGCAAAATGATCACATTGAGAAACTGCAGATGTACAATTTGATGCACAGCTTTGATTTGAATGATGTTCTGATATATATATATATATATATATATATATATATATATATATATATATATATATATATATATATGAAAAGCACCTCATAAGCAGATCTGCAATATGTACTTTTAAGATTCTTTTTTTTTTCTTCCCCCAGGATTCCTTAAGGGCCACAATAAATAAATGTGAAAGATTCAGTTTGTGTGGACTCAGTAGTAACCTTAACCCCTCGAATATCCTACAGGTTCAGTGATGGTGAGATCATGTTCTGCACTACTGTCTGAGGAGCACAAAACCTTCACAAAGTGGGGTCTCTCCGCTTGGAGAATAAAACATTTAGTCACCGGGGGGGCGACAAGCCGCCTTCTTTACCATAGGAACTGTGAATTAATGGAAGAGTCTACCTCAGGAACTGCTCCAAGCAAAAACAATCAAGGGCTTCAAAGACAGGCTTAGATACAATCTTAGAACAAAATAACATTAATATGAATTTAGAAGTATAGTATCAAGTCCCCTCCCCTTCATCCACTAACAAACTTCCCTTCATTCACCCATACCCCTTCCCTTCATCCAACCATATCCATCCCCTTCATCTATCAATACCCCTCCCCTACATCCACTCATACCCTTTTCCTTCATCCACCAATATCTCTTCTCTTCATCCACTCATACCCCCTCCCTTCACCCACTCATACCCCTTTCCTTCATTCCCCACATCCCTTCCCTTCATTCACCCATACCCTCTCTTTCATCTACCCATACCCTTTTCCTTCATTCACCCATACCCCTCCCTTTCATCCACCCATACCCTTTTCCTTCATTCACCCATACCCCTCCCTTTCATCCACCCATACCCCTCCCTTTCATCCACCAATACCCCTTTCCTTCATCCACCCACACCCCTTTCCTTCATCCACCCCTACTCCATCTCTTCTTCCATCCATAGCCCTTCCCTTTATCTACCTATACCCCTTCCTACATCCACTCATACCCTTTCTCTTCATCCACCAATATCTCTTCTCTTCATTCCCCCATACCCCTCCCTTTCATCTACCCATACCCATTTCCTTCATCCACCCACACCCCTCCCTTTCCTCTACCCATACCCCTTTCCTTCATCCACCCACACCCTTGCCTTTATCCACCCATACCCCTTCTCTTCATGCCCCATACCCCTCCCTCTCATCCCCCATACCCCTTTTGTTTATCCACCCATACCCCTCTTCATCCATCTCCTCACCTTTTTTACACTGTACTAACTATGTAACTTTCTGTACAATCCCACTTTGGTTTTGTAGTTTGGAGACCACTGTTTAATACAATCATAGGGATCATGCACATAATCATACGACTGTCTTATTGCTGCATTGTGCAGTCACCATACACCCATAGGGTATTACTGGGATTATTGGGGTAGTAGTTGGCGTCATCTAATGAAGGTTTTATTGTAATTAGTAATAGGAGGATAGTTACAGAGAATGGTAAATGCTGAAGTGTGAATAATGAAGCGTTTGCACCCAGCTTGACTTGACCCCTGATTGATTTCCATTTGCTACTATATATGTAATCTCCAGCTATGTCTCCAATAGTCATGTACAAATGATTAATGTCTTCTGGATAATCACGTCTGAGAGAGTTTTCCTTTTAAGGTGTAAATTAATTTCTATGTACATTCAGTCATTCATATAGACATCAATTAATAGGAACTTAGTGCGGACCCTCATGGTCTGGATAGAGAATAGAGAACGGTGAGCAGCCAACCATTCCAACCATTGCTTTAATGATAACTGTCAGGAAGGAATAAAAATCCTTATGGTGCTGCTCTAATATTCTATTATAAACCCATACAAAATATCGTTCACATCTTTCAATATGTCAAAAAACATATATTTTTTATTTTTATTTTTTTATTCTACTTTTTGTACATGATTATGGGGGCAGCCTTATTGCCTGAGCTACTGTTAACAGCAACCAGAAATACAGCAGCCACATGGAGCATAGGAAGCTGTAGTAATAATAATAACAACAATAATAATAATAAGAAGAAGAAGAAAAATATTATTATTATGATATTTATTATTATTATTGCTAGTAATTTTAAATTAATAGGAAGATGAAGAAAAAGAAGAGTAAGAATACTTTAGTATTATTATTAGTATTTTTTTATTATTGTTGTTATTAACATAATAATGAATAAATATAAGAATTATGATTATTATTATTTATATAATTTATATAATAATAAATAATACGTTATGATAATAATGATAATTAAATTATTATTAGTATAATAATAATTTAATGATCATTATAATTGAATAATAAAATGGTGATGATGTTATTATTTTTATTATATTTGTATAATTATTATTATTATGAACATCATCATCATTTATAAATTTTTACAGCACTAATTCCATGGGGTTTTCAAGTTGCTTTTAAAGATTTTGGTGGTGGGCACGAGATTGAGTTGTCAGGGTAGTGAGTACCAGAGTATGGGGGAAGTATAGGAACATTTTGGATATGGTTGTGTGAGGAGGGGAGGAGGGGAGGAGGGGAGAGCACAGGCAAAGGTCCTATGGGATCAGAGATTACTTGATGGGAAGTATCGGGAAATCAGGTCAGAAATGGAAAGGGCAGGTTGTGCACAGGAGATCACAAAAGGGGAGGTGGAGTGTTAGATAAGAGGCCATGAGGAGGATGTTGCTGTAGTCCAGACAGGAGATGATAAGGGCAGCACCAGCATTTTTGTTGAGTCAATGTAAAGAATGGATTTGAAAACTGTTTTTCTAGTGGAGGTGGCAGAAGAAGCTGGTAAGGGCTTGAATATGAGCAGAATTAAAGGTAATCCCAAGGCAGCGGACTTGTAGGGCTGGGGAGAGAATGGAACCCTAGATGGTAATTGACAGATTGGGAGGGGGTAAGCAACATGGGGAAAGATGCTAAATTCCATTTTCTCCCTGTAAAAATTTTAAAAGTGAGAAGAGAAGAAGTGAGACAAATCTAATAGACACTTGATGCTGGTAGTAGAGAGCAGACAAGGAGAGGTGAGTTGTCCTCATAGCCATTGGATTCTGGGATCTGTCCCAGACCAAAAGTATAGAGGGAGAACAGTAGGTGTCCCAGGACAGGGCCTTGGACAACTCCAATAGTGAGAAGGTGAGGTGAGGAGCTGGAGTGTGAGTGGGAGACACTAAATGTATGGTTGGTGATGTATGAGGGGATTCCAGAGAATCCGGCGTCCGACACAGTTTCCCCCCAGCATGCACTGGAGGGAAACTGATGCTAGAATTGACCCCATTCATTTGAATGGGACAGTTCACAATCATCTAGTGTCTTAATTTTGACCCTAGATAGTTGGACACGCCAGGTGGCACCAGACAGGGCGTCCATTGTTTTTGCACGGCAGACAGGGGAACACAGCATGCTGCGTTCCCTTGTCCGCTGTACAATGGATGCCGGATGCCATACAACAGATGACAACTTGTCATCAGTTGTGGCATCAGTTACGTCTGGCTTTAGGCTGAGTTCACCTATGCCAGATGCCGGACATATGTGAACCCAGCCTAACAGGAGGGAATGGTCAACTGTGTGAAGGGTAGAGGGCAGGTCAAGAAGGAGCACAGAGTATTGGTGTGGGGGTAGAGGGCAGGTCAAGAAGGAGCACAGAGTATTGGTGTGGGGGGTAGAGGGCAGGTCAAGAAGGAGCACAGAGTATTGGTGTGGGGGGTAGAGGGTAGGTCAAGAAGGAGCACAGAGTATTGGTGTGGGGGTAGAGGGTAAGTCAAGAAGGAGCACAGAGTATTGGTGTGGGGCTTCGGTAGTTAGGATATTATTGTCCACTTTGGTTATGGTTGGTTACAGTATGAAGATTATGAAGGTAAAAGCCACATTGTTGAAAAGTGAGTTGGATGACAGTTTTAATGCAAACGGGGAGAAGGGAGATGGGGCAGTATCTGGACAAAGAGGATGTATGTAGGGATGGATATCTGAGGATCGGCGTGATGGTTACATATATTCATATATTTCTGTTGGTGATAGTTTGAAGAGATGGTTTAGTACTAGGATTATAGAAAGACAACAATAAGGTTGGTTGGATGAGGTTGGGTCAAATGCGCAGGTGACGATGTGCAAATTGGAGAGTAGATTGGAGTTTTTCCTCAGTATTTTTGAGGATTCGAGTTATGGGGTAGAGCACTAAGCAGTTGGGGTCTGTAGGATAAAACTTGTTCTGATGTTGCTGATCTTGTCTTTGTCCTTGTGGCGAGGTCTTCAGCTGAGATGATAGATTTGGGTTGGAGTCAGAGAAGATGTGTTAGTGATAAATGACTCCTGTTTAGCAGTGGTGGATGCAGACTTGAAAATAAGAGATGCTTGTGATGACACATTAACTTTTATCTATCTATCTATCTATCTCATATCTATCTATCTATCTAGCAACAGAAGAATGCAGCAGCACACTGCCAGCACAAGGATATAGGTGAAACATGAATATGCAGATAAAACATGGAGAGCTATACAGCTATGGTGTAATAGATGCTAATGTGAAACTATGAAATAATGAGGCACTTAGCTCGCAAATTTGTCTCCGCCGGCGGTCAAATAGCTTGGACCGTCCCACCGCGATAAGGTGGCCTCCTGGGACGGACCCTACACTGTGAATATGCCTCTGTGTGAACAGTTCAGTAAGCATGGCAGGGTCTGGAACATCCAAGCCACCTTATATACACACCTGATAGAGGTGGGTGGGGTGCAAGGCCAACATGGAGGTAGCCACTCCCCCGTATGTGCAATACAGACAAAGAATAAGTCAGCCAGCACTTTAGTTGATACCAAACTATTATATGGACCTGGCCTACTGGTGCACGCTACTAGGCTAGATATACAGCAACAGAAGAATGCAGCAGCACACCGCCAGCACAAGGATATAGGTGCAACATGAATATGCAGTTAAAACATGGAGAGCTATACAGCTATGGTGTAATAGATGCAAATGTGAAACTATGAAATAATGAGGCACTTAGCTCGCAAATTTGTCTGTATCTATCTATCTATCTATCTATCTATCTCATATCTGTGGTGTCCCGGTACCGCATCTTATAAGGTACCTATGTATGTGTGGGTCCCCATAGCCAGAGTCCCTAGGACATAGTTTACTCCTTGTCGCCTCTATTCCAGCTAATAGACCTGTAATGTATTTAAGGTTAATGTAAATAGGGTAATATAGATGTAAATAAATGGTTAATTACCGGTTCCATAGCGTTGCAGGACCTGCGGGTCACGTGACTAGGTAAACTCTATGATATTCTGCTTAAGGACCTTTGGAGGCCCTGTGACATATGCAATCCCATTACTCTCTGTAATGGTAAGTGACAGATGTTTGGACCAATCGGATTCACCCCGCCCCCTGCCCATATAAGGGAGCGGCGGCCATGTTTTCTCTCTCTTGTTCCTGGGCTATCAAACGAGAAGGATTTGCGCAGCAACTAACACAGTGAGTTAGGCCCGAGCCTTGCGGCAATGGCTGAATAATTCAGAATAGAGAGTGTATCAATCCCCAGACACTCTGCAGCATCACCGGACCTAATATAACCCCTAAATCTGGACGGATCTGCAAATATCTACCCTAAATTCAGAGACTTTATAAATAGCTCAAGGTCCGCAACAACTGTTGGTCACTGAGAAATATAAGGACTGTTTATATGAGACTGTTACTGTGCCTTGGATGTATCACAAGCACTTAAGTAGAGTTGTTCAAGTTCAAGTTCAATCTCCTTGTGGACCTTCAGTCATTTCATGCACCTATCGTTACTGGGAAGGGCAGCGATAGGCCGGAGCATTACCTCAGCATACCAGCCCTCAGCCTGGCGTCACGAACTATAGGGTTAACATTAACCCCTCATATACCAATACCATACCACCACTATACCCCCCCAAGGGCTGCCACAAAGCCTTCTTAGAGTTGCACGAACAGGATTCGGGTGTGTGCCTACTATTGCCGCTAGTGAAAGTGTGCTCCCACCCAGAAAATGAGCTTTATTTATGTGTTGCAAACCGTGTTGCTGTGTACAGGAACGGTGCTAGTGGTGCACCATACAATGGGGCCAAGAGAAAAGTAAGGGGGGAGGCGAAGATTTGTCTACAGTTGAAATGTGTAAACTGCGCAATGAGTTCATGCTGGGATCCTCTGGCTCTGGCGGAGCCGAACTGCTGCCGGAAAAGCGCACGAAGAAAGCCTGTGCTGCACCACGCCCCTCCCCTGGGCGTGGGTGCCAAGTTGCTGTATCCCAGCCGAAAGGGAACTCAGAGTTGCAGGAGTCGTTTCTGGAGGGACCGGAAGTCGGGGCTGCACCGATAGTGTCCTTCCAGCGCCATTTTAGAGAAGCCTACTATAAAAGACGCCACACAGAGCAACCTCTCCAGTCTGCAGAGAGAGCCGGAGAGTACAGACATAGCGGAAAGCAGCGTTCCACGTGGTCAAGTTGGCAAAATGGCGCCGGAAACACGGAAAGTTGTGGCAGTCGCAGACCAACTTTTTCAAGAGCTTGCTGACCGTCTGCAACGGTTGTCATTAGACGAAAAGGGGGCCTGCAATCTTCCCCCACTGCTTGATGATGTCGATGATTGGCCAGAGACACCTCCAGTGAACAGTGCAGGGACACCTGGAGGTGCGTCACTGGTGAGATTGTCCCCTCACCACAGAACCTTGGGCTCATGGGCCGAGATCCCATAGGAGCAGTCTGCTGTGAGTACCCCGCCAGAGGCGGCCTATTCTTCCTCCTCCAGCCCTGAGGTCATTCCTCGATCAAGCTTGCCAAGTGCACGACCGTGCTCACCAAAATTGCCGCAATGGGTTTTCGGAGATGAGCCGGAGCTGATCGAGTACATGCACAGAGTACTTCAACCGTTACCTGGGAAGACACTCCCACCAATCCCAACTGCAGAAAGGGAAAGGGCCCGTCAAGAAGCCGAGCTGGCCAAATTGAGGGAAAAGTTAAAGGCCCGACACAAAGAACTCTATGCGCCAAAGCACGTACATTTGCCTTATGAAGAAAGAGTGCGGTATCAAGAAAATACCAAAGAAATGGAGGCATTGTACATCCATAAATGGGATCACCCCTGAGAAGGGGAGGAGCCATAAGAAAGGAGAAGAGCGACTGTGGCCAAGTTTGACAAGGTCAGAGGTTATGGGACACTCCTTGACTGCCACACTGGGCAGACCATCCTCGTAAACCGGCGAGCAGTGCAAAGGCCATATCTCCATAAGAAGTTTAACACCTTGGAGGTGGGTGATATTGTGGAGTACACCCCCGTCCAGAGCCTTCATGGAGAATGGGCTGCAGCGGTCACTAGGCCAACAGCCCCAACACAACTTCCCTTCAAATATTTCCCATCAATGGATTGGGAGTCCGATCCCTTCAACTTGAGGCCGACAAGGTCTGCTCCTAAAGCCTCCACCAGCGTACCCAAGGAGGAGGAGCTTAAAGAGTCAAGTGCATCATCCTCTATGTACAGCAAAGAACCCAGTTCTTCATCTTCTTCATACCGTCGAGAGTCAAGTTCTGCACAGGGTGAAGAAAACAGGCCAAAGTTGCGGCCACCCAAGTCGGTACCTAGACCCTCTCGGAGTAGTGAGAGTTTGTCTAACCCTGGGGTATCCACCAATGTACCTAGGCCCTCTTGGAGCAGTGAGAGTTTGCCAGTTCATGAGGTACCAACGAAAGGGTCATGGGTTGCTCCTAATTTGGAGATGGTGCTCAAGCCCTATTGCCCCACTTTGATCCCGGCTAGTAAGTCTATAACCCCTGCTCAAGCTGCCATCCATAACTCCATCCTCACCAATGTGGTGTGGCAAAGCTATGTTAATTCTAACAGTGCCCCTGATGTTGGCAGATATAGGGGAACCAAAAGAGGCACTACAAGAGTGAAGAAGAACATCTTCTAAAGAGACTCTAAAGTAATGTCTTATTTTCTGTCTAACCATTTTTTTCTTACAGCAACCAAGTTCAAGAATTGTGCCTAGCAGGACTGTGCTAAGTCTGTTCCAGTTCAAAGTTCAGCAACGTAACCACTGAGCTTGTGCCTGACTATTAAGACAAGAGACTCCTAGCCTGTAGGAGATTAATCAAGGACTGTACCCGGCTGAGTTGTGGTTAAGGCCGTGTTCACTTTTCAATTGAACTCCTAGTGTAGGTGGACTGCTGATCCTTACACGCCAATTTGTATATTGCCTTGAACTCCTATTGTAGGTGGACTGCTGATCCTTACACGCCTGCTTCATGTATATACTACCAACTTCATAAGAACTCTTATGATAAATGTTGCACTTATCGGGTGAATGCACCTGAAACATGTTGGAGTGTTGATAAATGTATAATAAATATGTATATGGTTCTGTACACAGAAAGATATCCTTGTATCTGTGTACGTAAATAGTAAGTAAGGTTTGTACATAGAAAAGATAGTCTAATGTCTATGTACATAAAAAGTAAGTTAGAGCTGTACAAAGAAAATATCGACGTACTGCACGTGTACACTCAACACTAAAAATAAATATAATTTTTGTACATACAAATGTATAATAAACTAAAGGTGTTTAGTAGGTAACTCAGTAGGGGACACCTCGGCTCCTCCGAGGGTAGTATTATTGTTGTCGCCCATCGCTAGCACCTGTCTCAACCAAAAATGATAGGGAGGATTCCCTTTAAAATAGTACTTGCACCCTAGACTACTCACTTAATGGTACTACCTCAAATCTCTCTAGTACATACATCAAAATAAATATCTCACTTAAGAAAACACTTAGGAATTGTAGCATATTGATACCCAATTCCTGCCACTGTTAGGTACACTTCTTCTTTTCTTTATTCATTGTGTGTGTGAGATGCTCTGCCTGGCCAGTAGGTGCTCTTGCTACTACAAAAATAAACGATGTCATTCTAAGAATAACCTAGATAGGTTGTTTTGAAAGTGCTCTAGGGGTAAGCAGCGTGTAGTCGATAGACCCTAGCAGCCACTCTTACTGTGACCTAGCTTCCGGCTAGCCAGTATACCTTTCGTGTACTAACTAACAGGTAACTTATTGTTGGCGAATAAAATGTGTGAGATATTACAAATGCCTAGTCAGCTTGAAGCTAACTGTATATAAAGCTGTACTAATGTCTAGTTAGCCTTGTGTATAGAAGTATGTGCTAATGTTCAGTTTAGCCTCATCAAAATGTATAGAGAGCTAATAAAGTGTCTTAGGAGCTAGCAACTACATGTCAGATAGCTGCCTAATTGTCTAGTAAGTTTCAAAATGTATCATAAGTTTGATAAAGTTGTATATGAAGCTAGAAACTAAAGGATAGATAGCTTCTTTAAATGTCTAGATAGCATTAAAATGTCTAGATAGATTTATAATTGCCTAATCCAGATACTAGGAAAGGTATCAAAAGAATGTAAATGTGTTTAGTCTACTTAGGATGTATAGCAAAAGTACAGATCATCCTGTTCTATAGCATCCTGTTCTAGTCCTAGTCCCTCTGTCTCAGAGGACAGACGTCGAGGCTGACTTATCTTAAGTAAGGGGGTTTGTGGTGTCCCGGTACCGCATCTTATATGGTACCTATGTATGTGTGGGTTCCCATAGCCAGAGTCCCTAGGACGTAGGGATCCCTGTGATGTAGTTTACCCCTTGTCGCCTCTATTCCAGCTCTTAGACCAGTAATTTATTTAAGGTTAATGTAAATAGAGTAATATAGATGTAAATAAATGGTTAATTACCTGTTCCATAGCGTTGCAGGACCTGCGGGTCACGTGACTAGGTAAACTCTATGGTATTCTGCTTAAGGACCTTTGGAGGCCCTGTGACATATGCAATCCCATTACTCTGTGTAATGGTGAATGACAGCTGTTCAGACCAATCGGATTCACCCCGCCCCCTGCCCATATAAGGGAGCGGCGGCCATGTTTTCTCTCTTGTTCCTGGGCTGTCAAACGAGAAGGATTTGCGCAGCAGCTAACGCAGTGAGCTAGGCCCGAGCCTTGCGGCAATGGCTGAATAATTCAGAATAGAGAGTGTATCAATCCCCAGACACTCTGCAGCATCACCGGACCTAATATAACCCCTAAATCCGGACGGATCTGCCAATATCTACCCTAAATTCAGAGACTTTATAAATAGCTCAAAGTCCGCAACAACTGTCAGTCACTGAGCAATATAAGGACTGTTTGTACGAGACTGTTACTGTGCCTTGGATGTATTGATAAATTTGTTCAAGTTCAATCTCCTTGTGGACCTTCAGTCATTTCATGCACCTATCGTTGCTGGGAAGGGCGGCGATAGGCCGGAGCATTACCTCAGCATACCAGCCCTCAGCCTGGCGTCACAAACTATAGGGTTAACATTAACCCTATGGTAAGGGGTTAACATTAACCCCATACCATACCACCACTACCATACACCCCCCAAGGGCTACCACATATCTATCTATCTCATATCTATCTATCTATCTATCTATCTCATATCTATCTATCTATCTATCTATCTATCTCATATCTATCTATCTATCTATCTCATATCTATCTATCTATCTCATATCTATCTATCTATCTATCTATCTATCTATCTATCTATCTATCTATCTATCTATCTATCCCATATCTATCTATCTATCTATCTATCTCATATCTCTATATCTATCTATCTATCTCATATCTATCTATCTATCTATCTCATATCTATCTATCTATCTCATATCTATCTATCTATCTCATATCTCTATATCTATCTATCTATCCCATATCTATCTATCTATCTATCTCATATCTCTATATCTATCTATCTATCTATCTATCTATCTATCTCATATCTCTCTATCTATCTCTCTATCTATCTCATATCTATGTATCCTTCTACCCACTGTCTGTCTGCCATATAATCCTGTTCTCTGAGCCATTATTTCTACATTACATTTCTACTATATTATACCGAGGAGGGAAAGTCTTGTCTTTTGATGAGTTGTAAGAAGTAAATTAATGTTAATTTCTTTGCTGCTTTATAAGTTAATTGGTGCTTGAAGCGATGTCTCATTTGTTGTAAGATCTGTCGCATTTACCTTTGAAAACCGGCAGCACAGATCCTCTTCTCTCTTCTCCATTTTAAACAAATGAGTGTTACCTGGTAATTTGTCCCTTCATGATTATTACGGCTGCCAGAGCCCAGGGAGGACGTGGAAATGTAACATTATAATTATGGCTTAATGTGTGATACAATGTATCTAAACATCTCCATCACATAATACCAGGATCATGGCATAGAATATACTCCTAAAATGCCATCTGGTGTTATACATATTTCATTTGGCTCTTGCATTGTGTATATGGGTGGAGAAAGAGATAAAGTGGTATCAAAATTGCCATTGTAGGGTCGGTCCCTTAACCCCTTGGAGACAGAGGGTTTTTCAGTTTTTGCACTTTTGTTTTATCCTCCTCTCCTTTTAAAAATCATAACCCTTTCAATTTTGCACCTAAAAATCCATATGATGGCTTATTTTTTGCGCCACCAATTCTACTTTGTAATGACGTCAGTCATTTTACCCAAAAATCTACGGTGAAACGGGGAAAAAATAATTGAAGAAAAAACGCAATTTTGTAAGTTTTGGGGGCTTCCGTTTCTACACAGTAACTTTTTTGGTAAAAATGACACCTTCTCTTTATTCTGTAGGTCCATACGATTAAAATGATCCCCTACTTATATAGGTTGGATTTTGTCGTAGTTCTGGAAAAAATCATAACTACATGCTGGAAAATGTATATGTTTAAAATTGTCATCTTCTGACCCCAATACATTTTTATTTTACCGCTTATAGGGCGGTATGAGGGCTCATTTTTTGCGCCGTGATCTGAAGTTTTTAGCGGTCCCATTTTTGTACTGATCGGACTTTTTGATCGCTTTTTATTGATTTTTTCATGATATAAAAAGTGACCAAAAATACGCTATTTTTTTTGCGCGTACACCATTGACCATGCCGTTTAATTAACTATATATTTTTATAATTTGGACATTTTCACACGCGGCCATACCACCGCGGCCATTATTTTTATTTACACAGTTTTTTTTTTTTATGGGAAAATGGGGGTGATTCAAACTTTTATTAGGGAGGGGGTTAAATGATCTTTATGTTTTTTTGTTTTTTTGAAATAATATAGCCCCCTCTAGTGGCTATATTATTGCACACACTGATCTTTTACATTGATCTTTGTTATTCCATAGGTTAACATTGATCAATGATTCTGCCGCTTGACTACTCATGCCTGGATCTCAAGCACTGAGCAGTCATTCGGCGATCAGACACCAGGAGGCAGGTAGGGACCCTCCTCCTGTCCTACAGCTGTTCGGGACGCCGCGATTTTGTTTAGTTTAGCAGTTTAGTTTCACTTTATATGTGGCGATCAACTTTGAACGCTGCGTCTAAAGGGTTAATAGTGTGCGGCACCGCGATCAGTGCCGCGCGCTATTAGCCACGGGTCCCGGCCCCTGTATGATCCACATTAAGTTCTTTCCTTTTTGAATTTCCTTTCTGTCTGACCACAGTGCTCACAGATGACACCTCTGTCCATTTTAGGAACTGTCCAGAGTAGGAGCAAATCCCCATAGCAAACCTCTCCTGCTCTGGACAGTTCCTAAAATGGACAGAGGTGTCAGCAGAGAGCACTGTGGTCAGACAGAAAGGAAATTCAAAAAGAAAAAAAATTCCTGTGGAGCATGGAGCAGCTGATAAGTACTGTAAGGATTAAGATTTTAAAATAGCAGTAATTTACAAATCTGTTTAACTTTCTGGCACCAGTTTTCTGTCGGAGTACCCCTTTAATAAAACATGGTCCCCTGTTTTCAGGATGTGTGTGGTATTGAAACACTGCTCCATTTGCTTCAATTGAACAAAGCTGTAATACCACTAACAACCTGAAGAGAAAAGTGGCGCTGTTTCTGAAAGAAAGCAGCAATTAAACAATTAAATAAGTCAAACAATTCTGGGTTATTAATTACTCAGGCTGGGGACCCTAAGATGGGAATTTCCATTATAATCAATGGGATTGTCAGCTCTCTCCCATTTTATGCTGCAACTGGTAGAGTCCTATAGGTCACTTCCCTTTATTGTGTGGTTGCCCCAGTCACTTTATACAGTTTTGCAAAAAAAGAAAAAAGAAAATAGAGAAACAAAAACACAGCCGCACATCCACCATTTGTATTTTAATCTAATTGCTTCTCAGCATAATTTCAAAAACTAACAGGTTATTATTATACATTTTGATTAAAAAGTGCAAGTCCACTCGCCACGTCAAGGCCACCTATTCAGAGTGGGTCCCAAACCTAACACTGGCATAGAGCCGGGCGGCGACTACTGCCTGAGACACCAAGCCTACTGATGAGCGCCAGGAGCCATTTTCGAATTCGCAATCATTCGCGAATATATGGACGAATATTTGTCCTATGTTCGCGAAATTTGCATATTCGCTGTTGTTTTTTTTTTTTTCATATGAAAATTCACATAAAACTCGCATAGTGTGTATTTGCGATTATTTCTTTCACCTAAAAGAAGGGAGGGATCAGTGTCTTCTAACTGGAAGTGCCGAAATTTGCGAATATTTGCGTATTTGCATATTTGCATAAATGCGCATTAATTCGAATATTAAAAAAATAACAGAATATTCGTCATTACAAATATATATCACTATTTTCTAAATATAAGGGAAAGTGGAAAATGTACGGAAAGATTAGTAAATACCGTGGAAAATAAATTGTAGGGAATTAAAACCCACAAAGAAACCTGCACAACACTCTTAACCCCTTAATGACGCAGGACGTAAATGTACGTCCTGGTGAGCTGGTACTTAACGCATCAGGACGTACATTTACGTCCTATGCATAACCGCGAGCATCGGAGTGATGCTCGTGTCATGCGCGGCAGGTCCTTGCCCGTAATGGCGGACATTCGCGATCACGCGGATGTCCGCCATTAACCCCTCAGATGCCGTGATCAATACAGATGACGGCATCTGCAGCATTGCGGTACTTTGAATGGATGATTGGATCGCCCGCAGCGCTGCCACGGGGATCCGATCATCCAGCATGGCGGCCGGAGGTCCCCTTACCTGTCTCCGCTGCCTTCCATGGGTCTTCTGCTCTGATCTGCCTTCCCGCAGACCAGAGCAGAAGATCGCCAAAAACTCTGATCAGTGCTATGTCCTATACATAGCACTGAACAGTATTAGCAATCAAATGATTGCTATAAATAGTCCCCTATGGGGACTATTAAAGTGTAAAAATAAAAGTAAAAAAAGTAAAAAATGTAATATATATATATATATATATATATATAACGCTTTATTAGCCACATTAGTGAATATGCAAATATGGGAAATTTGCGATAAATATTTGAATTGCGAATATTCGCGCTCAACACTACAAATAAAGTTGGAGTACAACACGCCTTAGCACACGACTCTCATTGGCAAAGGTAATACATTTTTTAGAAGTCATATCCACACTAGTGATGAGCGGCATAGGCCATATTCGAATTTGCGATGATTCACGAATATATGGACGAATATTCGTCCTATATTCGTGAATTTAGAATATTCGTTATATTTGAGTTGGTTTTTAAACATTGCGAATTTTCGGCAATTGCGAAAATAATTGCGAAAACAATGATTGCGAAAATAAAGTCTCTCGCGCGCATGCGCAATATTACATCACGTGAGAACAGAGATCATTGCCTGGATGCTTGTCAGTGACATCGCGAATAAGCGAAGCGAAGATGGTGGGGAGTAATTTCAGCGAAAGTGAGGAGAGAGTTCTGATTTGTGTAAGTATTTTCACCACTTAGTTGATTATATTTAACTGCATTTTAGACTAGATTAAAAGTTATGATATAAGATCATATAGCAGTGTTTCCCAAACAGTGTGTCTCCAGCTGTTGCAAAACTACAACTCCCAGCATGCCCGAACAGCTGGAGGCACTCTGGTTGGGAAACACGTGTGTTGCCTGGACAGTCTGGCCATGCTGGGAGTTTTAGTTTTGCAACATCTGCAGGGCCACAGTTTTCAGACCACTATACAGGGGTCTCTAAACCTTGGCCCTCCAGATGCTGCAAATCTACAATTCTCAGCCTGCTCACTGTCCAGGAATGCTGGGCATTGTAGTTTGGCAACAACTGGCACTTCAGTTGTTGCCGAAATACAACTCTCATCATGCCTGGACAGCATCTGCCTGGACTGTTGTAGTTTTGCAGCATCTGGAGGCACACTGGTTAGGAAAAATTGTCTGTTTCCTAACTTAGTGTTTCACAACCAATGTGCCTCCAGCTGTTGCAAAACTACAACTCCCAGCATGCATGGTCTGTCAGTGCATGCTGGGAGTTATAGTTTTGCCACAGCCGGTACACTCACACGGGCGGGGGCTTAGAGTGTGTTTCTAGCTGCAAGTTTGATATGCAGCAAATTTTTCTCTGCAGCTCAAACTCTCAGCGGTAAACTACTTTGATCCCCCGCCCATGCGACTGTACCCTAAAAACACTACACTACACTAACATAAAATAAAAAGTTAAAAACACTACATATACACATACCCCTACACAGCCCTCCTCCCCAATAAAAATGGAAAACGTCTCGTACGGCAGTGTTTCCTAAACGGAGCCTCCAGCTGTTGCAAAACAACTCCCCAGTATTGCCGGACAGCCACTGACTGTCCAGGCATGCTGGGAGTTTTGCAACAGCTGGAGGCACCCTGTTTGGGAATCACTGGCGTAGAATACCCCTATGTCCACCCCTATGCAAATTCCCAATCTAGGCCTCAAATGCGCATGGCGCTCTCTCACTTCAGAGCCCTGTCGTATTTCAAGGCAACAGTTTAGGGCCATATATGGGGTATCGCCGTACTCTGCAGAATTTGCCTAACAAATAGGGCTTTTTCTTCTTTAACCCCTTATGAAAAGGTCAAGTTGGGGTCTACACCAGCATGTTAGTGTAAAAAAATCAAAATTTTACACTAAGTTGCTGGTGTTGTCCTCTACTTTTCATTTTCACAAGAGGTAAAAGGGAAAAAAGCCCCCCAAAAATTGTAATGCAACTTCTCCTGAGTACGGAGATACCCCATATGTGGGCGCAAAGTGCTCTGGGGGCGCACAACAAGGCCCAGAAGGGAGAGTGCACCATGTACATTTGAGGTGATTTGCACGGGTGGGGGGGGGGGGGGGGGGCTGATTGTTACAGTGGTTCTGACAAAAGCAAAAAAAAAAACACACCCACATGTGACCCCATTTTGGAAACTAAAACCCTCATGGAATGTAATGAGGGGTGCAGTGAGAATTTACACCCCACAGGTGTCTGACAGGTACAAGTGATCTGTGAAAATGAAAAATGTAATTTTTTTATTTGCACAGCCCACTGTTCCAAAGATCTGTCAGACCCCTGTGGGGTATTAAGGCTCACTGTACCCCTTGTAACATTTCTCAAGGGTCTAGTTTTTAAAATGGTATGCCAGGTGGGTTTTAATTTTTGCGTTCCTGGCACCATAAGGGCTTCCTAAATGCGACATGCCCCCCCAAGCAAAATTTTCTCTCCAAAGCACTGTTATCTGTGGTGTTACATAGGACTGCAGGTCACATCTATACATTATCTGTACTCAGAGAGTTATCACTGTTATCTGTGGTGTTACATAGGACTGCAGGTCACATCAACGACACCATCTGTACTCAGAGAGTTATCACTGTGTTATCTGTGGTGTTACATAGGACTGCAGGTCACATCTATACATTATCTGTACTCAGAGAGTTATCACTGTTATCTGTGGTGTTACATAGGACTGCAGGTCACATCTATACATTATCTGTACTCAGAGAGTTATCAGTTATCTGTGGTGTTACATAGGACTGCAGGTCACATCTATACATTATCTGTACTCAGAGAGTTATCACTGTGTTATCTGTGGTGTTACATAGGACTGCAGGTCACATCAACGACACCATCTGTACTCAGAGAGTTATCACTGTGTTATCTGTGGTGTTACATAGGACTGCAGGTCACATCAACTACATCATCTGTACTCAGAGAGAACTCACTGTGTTATCTGTGGTGTTACATAGGACTGCAGGTCACATCTATACATTATCTGTACTCAGAGAGTTATCACTGTGTTATATGTGGTTTTACATTGGACTGCAGGTCACATCTACACATTATCTGTACTCCTGCGGTGTATATAGTAGTATATAGCAGTGTATATGGATACTGGAGGCCTGTGCTAGCATTTCTCCTGCGGTGTATATAGTAGTATATAGCAGTGTATACGGATACTGGAAGCCTGTGCTAGCATTTCTCCTGCGGTGTATATAGTAGTATATAGCAGTGTACATGGATACTGGAGGCCTGTGCTAGCATTTCTCCTGCGGTGTATATAGTAGTATATAGCAGTGTATACGGATACTGGAAGCCTGTACTGGCATTTCTCCTGCGGTGTATATTGTAGTATATAGCAGTGTATACGGATACTGGAAGCCTGTGCTAGCATTTCTCCTGCGGTGTATATAGTAGTATATAGCAGTGTATACGGATGCTGGAAGCCTGTGCTAGCATTTCTCCTGCGGTGTATATAGTGTATATAGCAGTGTATACGGATACTGGAAGCCTGTGCTAGCATTTCTCCTGCGGTGTATATAGTAGTATATAGCAGTGTATACAGATACTGGAAGCCTGTGCTAGCATTTCTCCTGCGGTGTATATAGTAGTATATAGCAGTATATAGAGAAGAGGGTTGCATTGACAATCCAACACAATGGACAGCACATTGCTCACATTTTATAAGTGGTCAGAAACTTGTAAATAACTCATGAAAGAATAAAGTTACATTAAAACCAAGCACATCATTGTTTTTCTTGTGAAATTCCCAATAAGTTTGATGTGTCACATGACCCTCTTATTATTGAAAAAACAAAAGTTGGATTCAAAATGGCCGACTTCAAAATGGCCGCCATGGTCACCACCCATCTTGAAAAGTTTCCCCCCTCACATATACTAATGTGCCACAAACAGGAAGTTAATATCACCAACCATTCCCATTTTATTAAGGTGTATCCATAGAAGTGATAGGTGATGATGACATCCTGTAGACTCAGGACTGACCACTTCCTCTGAAACATTAAACAGGTGTTCCCATTGTTACGCCGAGCGCTCCGGGTATCTGCTCCTCCCCGGAGCGCTCGCGGCGTTCTCCTCTCTGCAGCGCCCCGGTCAGATCCGCTGACCGGGAGCGCTGCATTGACATTGCCAACGGGGATGCGATTCGCATAGCGGGACGCGCCCGCTCACGAATCGCATCCCAAGCTACTTACCTGTCCCGGTCCCCGGCTGTCACGTTCTGGCGCGCGCGGCTCCACTCTCTAGGGTGCGCACGCGCCAGCTCTCTAAGATTTAAAGGGCCAGTGCACCACTGATTGGTGCCTGGCCCAATCACTGTAATTAGCTCCCACCTGCTCCACGCCTATATAACCTCACTTCCCCTTCCCAGTATTGCCGGATCTTGTTGCCTTGTGCCAGAGAAAGCGTTTTGTGTACGTCCCAAGCCTGTGTTCCAGACCTTCTGCTGTTGCCCCTGACTACGACCCTTGCTGCATGCCCTGACCTTCTGCTACGTCCGACCTTGCTCTTGCCTTGTCCTTTTGTACCGCGCCTGTCTCAGCAGTCAGAGAGGTTGAGTCGTTACCGGTGGATACGACCTGGTTGCTACCGCCGCAGCAAGACCATCCCGCTTTGCGGTGGGCTCTGGTGAATACCAGTAGCAACTTAGAACCGGTCCACCGGTAAGGTCCACGCCAATCCCTCTCTGACACAGAGGATCCACCTCCAGCCTGCCGAATCCTGACACCCATGCTCCAGAATTACACCACCTCCCATGGACATGAATGGACAGGGCATGATTTGACATCACGAGGAGTGTGGCCTTGTTGTCATGAACACCGCCGACGGGACCCGGAACCTGACGTTTGTTTAAAACGCCAAGTTCTGCGGGAGATCACAGGGGCTCCAGCAGTGGAGTACCCCTTTAAGCACTGTAATTTTTTTTTTTTTTGGGGGGGGGTCAGATTGTTTTTCGCATTACCCAGTTACAGAAAAGGATGCAGCTGTGCTGGAATAAAACAGATGGTTCTGTAGGACTCGCAATGGTGAGTGTACATGATATGGGAAACAAAAAGCTGGAGTGCTTCTTTAATTGCATTCCTGAATGTAAAGTACTGAAGAACACATCTCTATAAATAAATATCCTTCTAATTACATGCGGCACGATGATATAGTTTATAATATGTGACTAATAAGGTTGCAGTTTCCAAGTCGTACCTTACAATTATCATTATATATCAACACTCTTATGGCGGGGAAATAAAAGCTTCTAAGAACAATTAATAAAAGCCGCTATTATTTACCTTACGGCAATAAAATATTTACGTCAAGAAAAAACATCGGAGCCGAAACAATAAACCCCATCCATTGTTCCATCAATCTGACAAATTCAATTAGAAACGTAGAGGCGCGTTTTGCTGCGAAAGACCCGACTGTGTAATTTCGCATGGTAAATGCCTTCGCTTAATGCTACAGAGTATTTTGCATAGCTAATATCACTATAATTAGTCATAGTTCCTGTAATTTATTGGAAAAGATGCTCGTACCCTCTAGTGTACGGCGATGATGGATGTTGGGAACACAACTTCAAAATTAGGAATCAAGAAAATTAGTAACAGTTGGAGAATTAGCAGGCAAATCAATAATACCTGTCCCTTCAGCTCTCGCCTTTTTTTTTGTATTTATTTATTTTTTGTGCCTTCAATTTTTAAATCATTATTTTATTTTATTTTTGCGCCAGACAACTAAAGAAATGTTTCAATTTATTTCCTCGTCGTTCTGTAGAACGACGAGGAAATAAATTAAAACATTTCTATAGTTGTCCGGGGCTTAAAAAAAGAAAAAAAAAAATTAATTAACTCTGTAAATCTCAGTTTATAGAATCGCTATGAACTGAGCTTTACGGAGTTAATTTTCCCATCAGTTCCGTCAAAGTAGTTTTGCCTGCGTGTGAATAATTTCCCACTGTCACCATAGTTTTGCCACGCGCCGTTAATCATTATAAAGCGCCCTATCATTGAGAATAAAATCATCATCTAAATACAATGTTATAAAAAATGATAAATAAATAAATAAAAAATAAACAGATAAATAAATAAAATTATTTATTTATTCATTCATTCATTTATTTATTTTGTTTGTGAATAAACATCCTAATAGGTTTATTGCCTGGAGAGTAAAACGAAATTAGAAGTAAATTAAGTTTTTTAAGTTACATTTCGGATAATGTCTAATTAAAGTCATTGGCTTCTTAGGAAACATAATTGATTGAGTTGAGAACGAAAAATATATATTTATTTAGTTATTGATTAATTTATTGATTATTTTATTTATTTATTTGTTTTTTGTGTGTAAATTAATTTCCTAATATATATATAAAAAAAAAAAAAGTTAAAGCAAAGAAATTAATAATTATTTATTTATTTATATTTATTTATTTTTTTTATTTGCGTGTGTGAGAAAACATTCTAATATGTTTACTGTCTGGGAAGAAAAAAAATTGAAGCAAATTAATATTTTTTTTTTTATGTGTGTGAAAAAAACATCCTATTATTTTTACTGTCTGGAAAGAAAAAAATTTAAGCAAATTAATATTTTTTTATTTATTTATAGACTTTTTTTTCTTTTTTATGTGTGTGTGAATATAAACATCCTAATATGTTTACTCTTTGGAAAGACATTTTTTTTTAAAGTAAATTAATATTTTTCGTTTCCTGGTAACGTCTAATTAAAGGGCATCGGTGTCTTACCAAACATGATTCATTGAGTTGAAAATGAGAAGAAAAAAAAAGCCGTCGGTATGTTATTATCGCTTTTCTGCATAAACCAACATAATTTGTCATAAACTCCCTCATTTGCTGTTTCCTCACAAAGCAGATTATGCTTATTTTTCATTTGGACAGTGGGAAAATCAAGCCAGGTGTTTGGCATCACCAGAGTGTTCAGGTGTAACTGTGCCAGTGATGGTACATTACGAGCGGCGTGGATGAAGAATGAGGCATGGAGGATCCAGGGACGTGGGCGCCTGGGGGCCCTTCCCTTTCGAGTGGTCCTGCTGACGAGACAGGTGTTATACGAGACTGAAAACAGCTAAACTTTCCCGTCTTGTTAAGTCAGCACTTTGCAAAAAGAAAAAAAATCTTTTTTTTTCTTTTTTAAATTGATTAATGAATTTATTTTTTATTTAGTTTCTTTTTTACGGCCATCTTAAGGGCAGCTTTAAATGCACGTAAATAACCCCTATGGGGAAGTTTTATGAGGTGTCTAGACTTTGGAAGTATTTCGGAGGGGTAACACCTCAAGTAACACAAACACGATTATTATTACTATTATTATTAAATAGCGCACTGAGCCCTTACGATGAGTTTGTAGGGTGAAAAATAAGCGTAAATCAGCACCGCACTCTAATTACGGAGAGGACGCCGCCGCACCCTGGTCACTTAGGACTCGATGAGAGATTTATTAAGTCGTGAGGCTTTGGAAATTTCTCCAGTATGGTTGAGTGAACCTTAGATTTTTTTTTCCCTCTGAATTTCTTGACCAAGTCGGAGTTTTACAAACTTTTTATCATTTGAGAATTTTGCAAGGTGAAAATTCTTTGACGCCATTGTTGGCTCAGGATGAATTTACACTTGTTATGTTGGTTAGAACCATTTCATATATTCCATTAGAGCGGTACTCCACCCCTAGACTTGTTACCCTGTGATCTCCGGGCCAGCGCTGTGACGCAACGGTTACGGAAGCCTTGGGCTTTAAGTGTATGCCCAGATATGCTACTGTACAGTGACCCCCCGACCTACGATAGCCCCGACATACAATAATTTCAACATGCGATGGCCTCTCAGAGGCCATTGCATGTTGAAGGCAGTATCAACATACGATGCTTTTGTATGTCGGGGCCATCGCATAAACGGCTATCCGGCACCGCTGACTGCTTCAGCTGCCACCGGATAGCGGTTTACGGTGCCCCGTGTGCTCCGGTGATGGTCTCCTACCTGTCCTCGGGTCTCCGGAGCGAACTCTTCCCGATCCCCTCCATCGCCGGCGCTCTCCATCGTCATCATCACGTCATGTGCACGCCGTCCCGTCATCCAATAGGAGTGGTGTGCGTGCGTAGTGACGTGATGAAGGCGACAGAGAGCGGAGAGCAAAGAGCGAGGATCCCGGGGAAGCAGAGACGTCCGGAGCGTCGGGGACACCACGGGGACGCAGCGACAGTGATGGAGGGCGACATTCAGGGCAGCAGTGACGGGTCCGGAGCGGCGGGGACAGGTGAGTACAGCTTCCTATACTTTACATTGCACGGATCCCTCAACATGCGATGGTTTATACAAACGATGGTTGATTTGGAACGGATTACCATCGTATGTTGAGGGACCACTGTATGTCTATATAATTGTGTATGTCTATAATGGGACCAAGATACCCTAAATTGTATAGTTCACATTTTAATAATTGTTACTGTATGATTTGGTCTAGTGACCATCTGAGTGAGTTATGCTACCTCACTGGGCCTGAGTTTATCTCTATGACATTGGGATATGTTTAACACCTTTAATTCAGCTCTCTCTATATACTACCGCTGCTATCTCTATGGGATCAGGATATATAGTAGTTATACACCACCCTTCTATCTTTATCTGTTTACTGCTGCTGCTGCCTCTATGGAATTAGGATATATAAAAGTTATAGATTTCCCTTCCAGCTCTATCTGTATACTGCCGATGCTATCTCTTTAGGAGCAGGATATACAGTGGTAGCACATTTCCCTACAGCTTTGTCTGTATACTGCTGCTGCTGCTGTTATCTCTATGGGATCAGGATGTATAGTAGTTATACACCCCCCCCCCCAGCTCTATCTGTATACTGCTGCTGCTGTTATCTCTATGGGATCAGGATGTATAGTAGTTACATACTTCCCAACTGAGAAGAGCCACACCCACTAACCAAACCTGCATCCACGCCCCTAACCAGCCGCTCAGTCACATTCTAACCACACCCTCAGTCACGCCTGCACTTGCAGAATGAGAATACCTCTTTAACAGCAATAGTGTTGTCAGTCAATTTTAGGAGAACCTCGGATACGTAACAATTTCTTCCGGCAACTACTTGTCCCTGCAGTATCTGCTGAAATTTTTTTTTTAGGCTCTGCACTTTTCCAAAATCTATAATGCCCCAAACTGTAGTAATGCCCCTCTTAGTAGAGTGGGTAGATAAATAGGTTGGGAAAGAATTGGTGGTCCCATTGCATGGTTAGGTTGCTCCAGTATGTAGACAGATCCCTTCAGGTAGTTTCCTCCATCACATAGGTGCCCCGAGTAGGTAGGTCCCCCCAGAGAGAGTTTTCCCTCTATCCCCTGTATATCTGTATAGTATGAAAACTATCTACTACCTACATATAGCTGTGTAGGTAGTAGATAGCCTCCCATATTAGCTAGGCAGTAGAAAACCTCCACTTTAGGTAGACAGCAGATGCCCCCCACATAAGATAGGCAACAGAAGTCCCCCTCATTAGGTAGGCAGCAGATGTCCCCCACATTAAGTAGGCAGCAGATGCCCCCCAATTAGGTAGCTACCAGATGTACCCCAAATTAGGTAGGCAGCAGAAGTCCCCCACATTAGGTAGGAATAAGAAGTTCAACATAGTAGACAGCAGTTCCCCATAGTAGGCAACAGTTCCCCCATAGCAGACAGCAGTCACCCCATAGTAGTCAGCAGTTTCCCCATTGTAGGCCGCAGCTCCCCTATAGAGCCCAGCAGTTCCCTTATAGTAGGCAGTAGTTTCCCCATAGTAGAAAGCAGTTGTTCTCCCATAGAATGCAGTAGTTTTCCCATAGTAGGTAGAGGTTCCCCAATAGAAGCCATCATTTCCCCCATAGTAGGAAGCAGTATCCCCATAGAAGCTAGCAGTTCCCCCATAGTAGGCAGCAGTTTCCTCAAAGCAGGCAACAGTTCCCCTGTAGAAGCCAGCAGTTTCTCCATAGTAGGCAACAGCTCCCCCATAATAGGCAGCCATTTCCCCATAGTAGGCAGCGTTTCCCCATAAAAGCCAACAGTTTACCCATAGTAGGAAGCAGTTTCCCCATAGTAGCTAGCAGTTCCCCAAGAGTAGGCAGAAGTTCCCCCATAGTAGGCATCAGCTCCCCTATAGAGGCCAGCAGTTTCTTCATAGTAGGCAGCAGTTTCCCCATAGTAGGCAGCAGTTGTTCCCCATAGAATGCAGCAGTTTTCCCATAGTAGGCAGTGGTTCCCCCATAGAAGCCAGCAGTTCCCCTATAGTGGGAAGCAGTTTCCCCATAGAAGCCAGAAGTTTCTTCATAGTAGACAGCAGTTCCCCCATAGTAGTCAGCAGTTTCCCCATAGTAGGCAGCAGTTCCCCCATAACAGGCAGCCATTTCCCCATAGTAGGCAGCGTTTCTCCATAAAACCAGCAGTTTACCCATAGTAGGAAGCAGTTTCCCCATAGTAGCCAGCAGTTCCCCAGAGTAGGCAGCAGTTCCCCCATAGCAGGCAGCAGTTTCCACATAGTAGGCAGCAGTTTCCCCATAGTAGGCAGCAGCTCACCTATATAGTCCAGCAGTTTCCTCATAGTATGCAGCAGTTTCCCCATAGTAGGCAGCAGCTCCTCTATAGAGGCCAGCAGTTTCCTCATAGTAGGCAGCAGTTTTCCCATCGTAGGCAGCAGTTGTTCTCCCATAGAATGCAGTAGTTTTCCCATAGTAGGCAGTGGTTCCCCCATATAAACCAGTAGTTCCCCTATAGTAGGAAGCAGTTTTCCCATAGAAGCCAGAAGTTCTTTCATAGTAGACAGCAGTTTCCCCATATTAGGCAGCATTTTTCCCCCATAGTAGGCAGCAGTTCCCCTATAGAAGCCAGAAGTTTCCCCATAGTAGGCAACAGTTCCCCCATAATAGGAATCAGTTCCCTAATAGAAGCCAGCAGTTTCCCCGTAGTAGGCAGCAGTTTCCCCATAATATGCAGCAGTTCCCCTATAGAAGCCAGTAGTTTCCCCATAGTAGTCAACAGCTCCCACATAATAGGCAGCCATTTCCCCATAGTAGGCAGTGGTTCCCCTATAGAAGCCAGCAGTTTCCCCATAGTAGGCAACAGTTCCCCCATAGTAGGCAGCAGTTCCCCCATAATAAGCAGCCGTTTACCCATAGTAGGAAGCAGTTTCCCCATAGTAGCCAACAGTTCACCATTGTAGGCAGCAGTTTCCCCCACAGTAGGAAGCAGTTCCCCCAGAGTAGGCAGCAGTTTCCCCATAGTAGGCAGCAACCCCCCCCCCCCCCCACACACACACACACCAAAAACAGGAATGTCCTTCTGGATCAGGGACGGTTGGGGAGGTATGTAGTCATGAACCTTCACTCCAGCTATATCTGTATACTGTTGCTGGAATCACTATGGGATCAGGATATATAATAATGGTAGACCTCACTTCCAGGTCCATCTGTATACTGCTGTTATTGCTATTTTATTAGGATATATAGTTATATAGCTATATATAGTTATATAGTTATAGTAGTTATATACCTCGACTCCAGCTCTATCTGTATACTGCTGCTATCTTTATGGGATCAGGAAATGTAGCAGTTATATACCTCCCCTCCAGCTCTATCTGTATACTGCTGCAGCAATCACTGTGGGATCAGAATATTTAGTAGTTATACAACTCACCTCCAGTTCTCTCTGTATGCTGCTGTTGTTATCTCTGTGGAATCAGGATATATAGTACACCCTGTTCCAAATTGTTATGCAAATGAAATTTTTCTCATTTACCTAAATAATTAATGTAACTAACAGACAGCATAATTCTCATGTTATTAACTATTAAGAGTACAATATTCAATGTTATTGAACCAAATGATAACAGTATTTTTTTCTAAACATAAAAAACTTACAATGCACTGTTCCAAAATATTACAAACAGTAAGTTTCAAAACACATTATAGGTTGTAAAGAACTGAAAATTGTCACTTGTTGTGTTTGCAGCATATTTACTGAAATCAAAAGCTATTTCAATCAAACTTTTAACAACATATTAACTTTTTAAACATTTTAACAGGTCACGCTATATTTTAACATAGGACCCCTTATTTGATAGCAACTTCACAAGTCTTGTATCCATTGAACTTGTGAGTTTTTGGACAGTTTCTGCTTGAATTTGTTTGCAAGATGTCAGAATAGCCTCCCAGAGCTGCTGTTTGGATGTAAACTGCCTCCCACCCTCACAGATCTTTTTTTGAGGATGCTACAAAGGTTCTCAATAGGATTGAGGTCAGGGGAGAATGGGAGCCACACCATGACTTTCTCTCCTTTTATCCCCATAGCAGCCACTGATGCAGAGGTATTCTTTGCAGCATGAGATGGTGAATTGTCATGCATGAAAATGATTTTATTACGGAAATGGTTCTTCCTTCTGTACCAGGGAATAAAGTGGTCAGTCAGAAACTCCACATACTTTGCAGAGGTAATCTTTACACCTTCGGTGATCCTGAAGGATCTGACCAGCTCCCATGATTCCGGCCCAAAACATGACTCCACCACCGCCTTGCTGACATTGCAGTCTTGTGAGAACAGGGTGGCCGTCCACCAACCATCCACTATTCCATCCATTTGGACCATCTAGGGTTGCATGGCACTCATCAGTGAACAGAACTGTTTGAAAATTAGTCTTCATGTATTTTTCTGCCCATTGCAGCCGTTTCTGCTTGGGAGCATTGGTTAGTGGTGGCCGAATAGAAGGTTTATGAACAGTTGCAAGACTCTGGAGTACTCTACACCTTGTTGTCTGTGGGACTCCAGAGGCACCAGCAGCTTCTAATATCTGTTTGCTGCTTGCTATGTAATGGTATTTTAGCATCTGCTCTCTTAATCCGGTGCATGGATTACCTCTATAGGGTCAGGATATATAGTAGTTATAAACCTCTCCTCCAGCTCTGTCTGTATACTGCTGTTTTTTCTATGGGATCAGGATATATAGTAGCCATGCACCTCCCCTCCAGATCTGTCTAAATACTCCTGCTGCTATTTTTGTGGATTATACAGGAAAACAAATTGGGTGAAAAAACGGTATTAGGAGGCGCTAATTTATCGGGTATTGGGGACAGCGCCTGTTTCGGCATTCACTAATGCCTTCCTCAGGTCCAATAACAGTTCCCAAGTTCCATTGGTGTTCAGTGTGCTGGGGTACTGGAAAAGGAGGATACGCAGGTCAAAGTTTCTGGTATGGAGATCCTGCTCAGTAGCTGTGCTGCTGAGGTCTGACGCTTGTGGATTGTGCATATATAGTAGTTTTACCCCACCCCTCCTTTCCTTCTGTTCTATCTTTATACTACTGCTATCTCTTCAGAATCATGATATATATATATATATATATATATATATATATATATATATATATATACCGTATATATATATATATATATATATATATAATTCCAATGACGCAGCACTCCAAAAAAAGGTGAATTTATTCACACATGTCTCAATACAGCAACGTTTCTGCTCCTATGGAGCCATTTTCAAGCAGGCTTGAAAATGGCTCCATAGGAGCAGAAACGTTGCTGTATTGAGACATGTGTGAATAAATGCACCTTTTTTTTGGAGTGCTGCGTCATTGGAATTTTTTGTCTATGAAGAACCCTGATCAGGTTTAGACGCTGGCACCCGAACCTTGTTAACTAGAGCTGTGCTGCGACTTTTTCTTTTTACTATATATATATATATATATATATATATATATGCCTAAAGACTCAAATATTCTTAAAACATTTGTGATTATTCAGTAGGTCAAATCATCTTTTGCCTCATGACAGTATTTTTCTACAGACATGATTATGGACACAATGTGCACAGATCCCAACACATTTATTCATCTAATCAATTGCAACCAGTATAGCTAAAAACCCATATGTCACGATTCAGCTTACAGGTTGTGGATCCACTGTGTCAGCGAGGGATTGGCGTGGACCGTGCAGGTGGACCGGTTCTAAGAGGCTACTGGTGTTCACCAGAGCCCGCCGCAAAGCGGGATGGTCTTGCTGCGGCAGTAGCAACCAGGTCGTATCCACTAGCAATGGCTCAACCTCGCTGACTGCTGAGAAGGCGTGGGACAGAAGGACTAGGCAGAGGCAAGGTCAGACGTAGCAGAAGGTCGGGGCAGGCGGCAAGGTTCGTAGTCAAGGTGGATAGCAGGAGTTCAGGAAACACAGGCTTTGGACAACAGTAAACGCTTTCACTGGCACAAGGCAACAAGATCCGGCAAGGGAGTGCAGGGGCAGTGAGCAGATATAGCCAGGGAGCAGGTGGAAGCCAATTAAGCTAATTGGGCCAGGCACCAATCATTGGTGCACTGGCCCTTTAAGTCTCAGAGAGCTGGCGCGCGCGCGCCCTAGAGAGCGGAGCCGCGCGCGCCAGCACATGACAGCATGGGGACCGGGACGGGTAAGTGACTTGGGATGCGACTCGCGAGCGGGCGCGTCCCGCTGTGCGAATCGCATCCCCGACGGCCATGTCAGTGCAGCGCTCCCGGTCAGCGGGACTGACCGGGGCGCTGCAGGGAGAGAGACGCCGTGAGCGCTCCGGGGAGGAGCAGGGACCCGGAGCGCTCGGCGTAACAGTACCCCCCCCCCCCCTTAGGTCTCCCCCTTTTTTTGTCCGACAACTGCTTTACCTGGGACGAGGACACCGGGAGTGAATGGAGGGTTTCCTCAAAGGCAGGCAGTACAGCAGGAGTGGGAATGGGGAGGGAGGGCAGAGGGTGAAGCTTGGCACGGGGCAGTGTGTCACCAGGACTGGGGCCATGAGGAGGCACTGAGGCTTGCCTGACGGGACTGGGAGGGGGGGAGAGGCATTTCTTATGGCAAGCAGAGTCCCAGTTCTTGATCTCCCCGGTGGTCCAGTCAAGGGTGGGAGAATGAAGCCGGAGCCATGGCAGACCGAGGAGGACCTCAGAGGTACAGTTGGGAAGGACGAAGAATTCGATCATTTCGTGATGGGGTCCAATACACATTAAGAGGGGTTTTGTGCGGTAACGCACGGTGCAATCCAATCTGACTCCGTTGACCGCGGAAATGTAGAGCGGCTTGACGAGACGGGTCACCGGGATGCAGAATTTATTCACCAAAGACTCCAAAATAAAATTCCCAGAGGCACCAGAGTCCAAGCAGGCCAGGGCTGAGAGGGAGGAGTTGGCAGAAGGAGAGATCCGCACGGGCACCGTGAGACGTGGAGAAGCAGATTTTGAACCAAGAGACGCCACACCCACGTGAGCTGGGTGCGTGCGTGCGTTTCCTAGACGTGGAGGACGAATAGGGCAATCCACCAAGAAATGCTCGGTACTGGCACAGTACAGACAAAGATTTTCTTCCCTACGGCGATTCCTCTCTTCCTGGGTCAGGCGAGACCGATCCACTTGCATGGCCTCCTCGGCGGGAGGCCCAGGCATAGACTGCAAAGGATACTGTGGGAGAGGTGCCCAGAGATCTAAGTCTTTTTCCTGGCGGAGCTCCTGATGTCTCTCAGAAAAACGCATGTCAATGCGTGTGGCCAAATGGATAAGTTCTTGCAGGTTGGCAGGAATCTCTCGTGCGGCCAGCACATCCTTGATGCTACTGGATAGGCCTTTTTTAAAGGTCGCGCAGAGAGCCTCATTATTCCATGACAATTCGAAAGCAAGAGTACGAAATTGGATGGCGTACTCGCCCACTGAAGAATTACTCTGGACCAGGTTCAGCAGGGCAGTCTCGGCAGAAGAAGCTCGGGCTGGTTCCTCGAAGACACTACGGACTTCAGCGAAGAAGGACTGGACTGTGGCTGTGGCAGGATCATTGCAGTCCCAGAGCGGTGTGGCCCAAGACAAGGCCTTTCCTGAAAGAAGGCTCACTACGAACGCCACCTTAGACCGTTCTGTAGGAAACAAGTCCGACAACATCTCCATATGCAGGGAACATTGAGACAAAAATCCACGGCAGAGTCTAGAGTCCCCATCAAATTTGTCCGGCAGGGACAAGCGGAGGCTAGGAGCTGCCACTCGCTGCGGAGGAGGTGCAGGAGCTGGCGGAGGAGATGGTTGCTGCTGTAGCAGAGGCAGAAGTTGCTGTAACATGGCGGTCAACTGCGACAGCTGCTGTCCTTGTTGGGCAATCTGCTGCGATTGCTGAGCGACCACCGTGGGAAGGTCAGCGAGACTTGGCAGCGGCACCTCAGCGGGATCCATGGCCGGATCTACTGTCACGATTCGGCTTACAGGTTGTGGATCCACTGTGTCAGCGAGGGATTGGCGTGGACCGTGCAGGTGGACCGGTTCTAAGAGGCTACTGGTGTTCACCAGAGCCCGCCGCAAAGCGGGATGGTCTTGCTGCGGCAGTAGCAACCAGGTCGTATCCACTAGCAACGGCTCAACCTCGCTGACTGCTGAGAAGGCGTGGGACAGAAGGACTAGGCAGAGGCAAGGTCAGACGTAGCAGAAGGTCGGGGCAGGCGGCAAGGTTCGTAGTCAATATGGATAGCAGGAGATCAGGTAACACACGCTATGGACAACAGTAAACGCTTTCACTGGCACAAGGCAACAAGATCCGGCAAGGGAGTGCAGGGGCAGTGAGCAGATATAGCCAGGGAGCAGGTGGAAGCCAATTAAGCTAATTGGGCCAGGCACCAATCATTGGTGCACTGGCCCTTTAAGTCTCAGAGAGCTGGCGCGCGCGCGCCCTAGAGAGCGGAGCCGCGCGCGCCAGCACATGACAGCAGGGGACCGGGACGGGTAAGTGACTTGGGATGCGACTCGCGAGCGGGCGCGTCCCGCTGTGCGAATCGCATCCCCGACGGCCATGTCAGTGCAGCGCTCCTGGTCAGCGGGACTGACCGGGGCGCTGCAGGGAGAGAGACGCCGTGAGCGCTCCGGGGAGGAGCAGGGACTCGGAGCGCTCGGCTAACACCATACCTGCCACATCACCTAAAACAGGTAAGAATTCGGCATACACAAGAACCTCTAGATTATTCTCTAATAATAGATTATATACTTTTATTTAAAATAAGTAACAAATGAGACAAAAACAAAAAATCCATGTCCATAAGAGCTTACAATTTAAGGCTTATTTCAGTGGAGCACAATTTGGCCGTAAATCCCAGTTTGACTGTGGGTCTAATGACTTATCAGGGTCGTTTCAGTTTTGGATAGGATAGAACTTGCGGTCATCTTATGCTCTTCTGACCCAGGCCTTAAAGGGGTACTTCGGTGGAATTTTTTTTTTTTTTTAATCAACTGGTGCCAGAAAGTTAAACAGATTTGTAAATTACCTCTATCTATTACTTCCTAATCCTTCCAGTACTTATCAGCTGCTGTATGCTACAGAGGAAGTTATTTTCTTTTTGAATTTCTTTTCAGTCTGACCACAGTGCTCTCTGCTGACACCTCTGTCCATCTCAGGAACAGTCCAGAGTAGGAGCAAATCCCCATAGAAAACCGATCCTGCTCTTGACAGTTCCTGACATGGACAGAGATGTCAGCAGAGAGCACTGGGGTTAGACGGGAAAGAACTACACAACTTCCTGTGGAACATACAGCAGCTGATAAGTACTGGAAGGATTACGTTTTTTCAATAGAAGTCATTTACAAATCTGTTTAATTTTCTGGCTCTAGTTGATTTAAAAAGAAAAAAAAAAATTCCACCGGATTACCCCTTTAATGGAATAGGAGGAGAAACACCATAGACCAGGGGACCAGCCCATTGAATCAGTATGTGACATGGGCCTCATTGAAAAAAATTAGCTTTTCAGGCATGCTCAAAGCTGATAAAAAGTTTTGATGGGCCAAACATTGAATTTTATGACAAGACAGGAGGGCTTCACATTATAGTGCATATCTTTAACGTTTTTTCAATGGTTAACCAGAAAACTTTGAGATATACAGGTATACAGGTGTTACATTGAATTACAGGGCAGTTACCTATAGTCAAAACTAGAGGAGAGCTCATATGTATACTTTGTTCCCATGGAGCATTTCCTGTGAGACTCCATACACAAGCTGGGTCTCCAGTACCCAAAAAGTTTTCAAAAGTTTCTCATCCTGACAACTGGTACCCTTCACTGTAGTGATGAGGGGCAAGAACATAGAAAGAGCCGTCCACAGATAGGCATCTACCGTAGTTTGGCTTGTACTTTGTATTCATGCTTCAAGACTCTTTTGGGTCAGATATGGACTAACAGGCTAGTTACCCATAGGGGGCACTAAAGAGATAGTTTTCTTCCTTCTTGATGACAGATAATTGACATACTTTGTACATGGAACTATTATTTGTAAGACCCTTTGGGTTGATCTATTTAGTGAGAACAAGTACCTTCTCCCAGGGGTGTACATACAATTCATGGGGCCTTATAGAAAAAAATCCCCCTCCCCCAACTGTTATATATGGGCGTACTCAGGTTTGGACATCCCTATCAGAACAGTTCGGGGAAACATTAGGGGCCCAGCAGGAGTGGTTGCCTCCACTTCTTCTCCCTAGCCTGGTACCCATACATGTTCAACAGCAGTAGCCAGGAACGGGAACACACAACGCCGGTTCTGGGCTGCTGGAGTCTATATGTAGCTAATCCCAGCTTGGTCAGGCCCAGTTTAGTATACCGGGAGCAGCGAGGGAGTCCGGCAGCAGAACCCCAAAGGAGGGAGTCAGAAAGTAGGCACCAAAGAAATTGGGAGGCTGCAGCTCCAGGTTGTGGTGCAAAACGTTCCTGCCAGATTCATTGTCTGTGGTGGACAAGACTCACATGACAGGTCCCCCAGAAATGGTTTGTTCCCAGCTCAGGATACCCATGGGGATCAGCTGATTTTGCTGGGCAAAAAAATATATGCAGGGAAATGAATCATTGGGTAGTTCCCATCCCATAACATTATAAATGTCAATGGTGTCACCAGTAGGACATGTGTGTGTTTGTCCTATTGATAGTCAACACCGCCAATTGTCCAAAATCCAGAGCAACAAATCTGCAACAAAATTAGCACAATTTGCTGCTCTGGTGCAAAAATGATGCAGATTTTCCACTGCGGAAAATCTACTGTATTTTAATGCTATAAGAACATACCTTTAGACACTTGTGGAATGTTTGGGTATGTTTTCTGTGTTTTCCCCCCGCTAAATTACTGCGTTACCGTGCAGGATCCAGCGAGAAAGTCTAAGCCAGAATAAATATGAAATATGTAGGGAAAAAAACAGAACAGACTGGCGCACCCTGTGCCTAATTATCCGACAGTATTTGTGTCGTAGGATATTGTGAAACTTGCTCACCTGTAGGTGTTGTGCTGCGCGCACATCACTGAAAATCGCCTTTAAATCAGGGCGCTTGAGGATCCAGCAGCAGCCTGTGTCAATCCGTCCCCAGGGCCCTGGGTCGGTTGTAGTCAATGGTGGTTCCCACGTACTCCACGTGGGAAGGACACTTGCTTGGTGCTCGCTAAGCCCCGATCAAATGTCCTTCTTCTTCTTCCCACATGAAGTACGTGGGAACCACCATAGAATAAATCTGAAGCTACAGAAATGCTACAGAGCCGCAGCCAAATTAACAGCCTCAGTCTTTAAAAGGGAACAAACTGTTCCGAATGCTGGAGCCAACACCGGGAGCTTGGGACATCATATCCCAGCCCCCTCATGACAACCCTGCCCCGCCCCCTCAATGCAAGTCTATGGGAGGGGGCGTGACAGAAATGCATTGCCGTCTACGGAAACAACGGATTTCTGAGCGGTCCTAGAGCCTGATTAGTCCATGGGACTTTGTGTTGCAGGGGTTGATTTCCATGACAATTTCTGTGCAAAATGAACCCCGATCTGCTGATGGAATGTAGATCGGAAATGCTTTCCTGCATTTCCGTAACGTGCATGGGTTATTCGGGTAAGTAAAAAAAAATAAAAAATTCCTCTCTCTTATCTTGCTCACTGCCACCCCGCCGCTATAACGGAATTGCGGTCACTACTGTCGGGCATCTCTGGGTTCAGGGTTGTGATGTCACAAGCCCGTTAAGTCAATCGGGTCACTAGCCTTGTGGTTGAGGCCCGTCGTGGGGCCATACACATAAATACCGCCATATTCCTCCCATCTATACCCATCTCAAAGACACCACACAGCAATAGAGAGATGTGGGCAGAAACCGATATGTGTCTTTCCTATGTATCCCGTACCTTATTCCCCATGTTTCCCTTTATTACACCGTCATAATCCTCTTCATGCACTGAAATAATACAGAGGCTTCTAGATTAATTCTACCGACAGCGTTTTTCACTTTAGCATCCGGCAAATGGGTTTTAGGATAGAAAAAAAAAAGAAAAACAGAATTACATTTTCCCCTCTCGCTAGTTCTTCCTATTTGGCCGCCATCTGATTAATGACCTCTAAGTATTTGCTTGACTCTCTACGCCTTCATATTTTTATTTTTCTAATATTTTCCCCTATTTATTTATTTACATTTTTTTTTCTTCTCCGCGCTACTTTGATAACATTTAATGGAATATTCATCACACTCCCCGTCCGCATGGTGAAAAATCGTAAAAAAAAATATACTGTATTTCAAATTAAACAATTCTCTCTGCGCTGTTAAGGCAGCAATTCCCGACCTATGGAAAGATGACAAAATGCCCCATATCCCGCGAAACGCTGAAGCCGTATAAATATTACGCATTTATACGGAGGGGATCGTACTCCATGTGATTAAGGCTTTATAATGAGGTAAAACAAAAAAAAAAACCCGTGTTCAAAAAGCCGTGAAATGCTTAGAAAGGAAAATAGGGATCCGTAGTGCATAAATAATACGTTAAGTATTACCGGAAAAAAAAAAAAAAAAACGGAACGCAAAACAGAAAAAGGGTGTTTTATAAGCTAAGAAGCCGGCAGACGACTTAAGGAGCCGCTATTTGCATACTGCGGGGCTCCATCTGCCGTGGATAAGTATAAGCTGCAAGAATGATTTAATATTTAATAGAAACTGTGGCCGCTGTTAATTAGAATTTGCACATTTACAAATCAGCACTGATAGCGATACAAATGATGAAATATAAGGGTGCCGGGCTGGATACCCGGCAAAGTCGCATGACAGACAAACCTAATGGACTGTTCCTAACAACAGCTCTGTCAGAACGCATCAAAGAACTAATTTGCGGCTACAAAGAGCGGCAATGGGGAAAAAAAAATCTATTTAAAATATTAAAATAGTGTTTGGGTAAAAGCTTTTATTTATTTTTTATTTATTTTTTTAATATCAGTAGCACGTTTTACTTAAACAGTTGCTTATTTCCACGGCTCATTAGCTAAACAGCCGGATGCGTTCCGAAAAAAAAAAAAGAAGGAATACAAGAAACTAAAAGAGGATAGATGGATTTTGTTTCCTTCGCATTTAATAGGAGCTGGGAATAGATACAGATTGGCGCACTGGAGGGGATGGTATGAGAGGGCGAAGAGGGGGCAGAGGAAGAAGATTCCGGATTCATTGGTGGGCAATGGATTTAGTGTTTGGAGGTTGTACATTGGCTCTAGCTGTTGCAAAACTACAACTCCCAGCATGCCCAGACAGCCGTTGGCTGTCTGGGCATGCTGGGAGTTGCAGTTTTGCAATAAGCTGAAGGCACACATCTGTGGAAACACTAGACAAAAGATGGATCACTAAGGCCCATGCATACTACAGAGGTGTGGACTACGTTCTAATGGTATGAGTCCTCAACATCCGCACCCTTCTTGGTAGGGCTATATAAGTCCCAGGCTTACTTCATTGAATTGTATGTGATTGGTTCTGCCTTTGCACAAGTTCTTTATACCTGCGTTTGTCAAACTGTCTTTCTGTACTCTTGACCTTTTTGCTTGTTCCCTGACTACCCCTTTGTTTAGTGATTTGGTACTGCGTGACTTCCTGGTTCTGACATGGCCTAACTGACCTTGCTCTTTCTAATGGTTCTTCTAGTTGCTGTTCAAATTTTTTCACTCCCTAGTCTGTGCCTTGGTTAACTCTTTGTGTTCTCATCTCTCCCTGATGAACGTATAGGTGTGTTTTTGTGTTTGACCTCACCCTACACTTGTTCAGAGTTGGGACCGTTGCCAAGTTGGGGTTCTGTTGCAGAAGGCAGATTGATTTGTCAGGTAGACAGATTGTCAAAAGGAGGTTTGGGTGAGCATAAGGTTTCACTTCTCCCTGCCCTACATAATACATGGCCCTTATAAAGAGGGATCAAAGGACACCCTAAATGAATGCCGAGCGCAGCAAGAAGATTGTGGGAGTCACCAGCGGTGGGACCCCCACAATCAGACATCCTATCCCCTATCCTTTTGGATAGGGGATAAGATGTCTAGGGGCAGAGTACCCCTTTAAGTCACAGGTTTACTTCATTGAATTGCCTGTGATAGGTTTTGTCCTTGTACTAGTTATTTATACCTGTGTGTATTATACTGTCTTCTTGAACTCTTGACCTTTTGGCTTGTTCCATCTCTGCTCATTTGTTTAGGGATTTTTTCTACTGTGTGACTCCCTGGTTCTGACTTTGCCTCCCTGACCTTGCTCTTTGTTATGGTACTTCTGGTTGATGTTCACCTGTGTGTGCCCCCTGATGTTTTCCTTGGTTAATCCTTTGTGTCCTGACTTTCTTCCTTTTTGTGTTTGACCTCACTACGCCCTGCACTTGTTCATAGTAGGGACCGTCACCCATTGAAGGTCAGTCGCTTAGAGAGGATCATCAAGTAGGAAGAAAAAGGTATTGTGGGTGAGCTTTTCTGCATCTCTTCCTGTCCTACATGGCAGTACATGGGCCCCTATAGAGAGAAATGGATTGTTTCATCACAAATCAAAATGGACTAAAGCAGTTGGCTGAGCGGGTATGCTGGAATTTGTAGTTTTGCTATAGCTGAAGGCACACTGGGTGTGAAACACTAGAATAAAGACTGGCTATTTAGGGCCCATGCACACTATGGCAACTCTGGCCTTGACGTCCACACCGAACTGAGGTGGCCTATTCAAGTCACAGGCTTTCTTCACTGAATGGCCTGTGATAGGTTTTGTCCCTGCATTAGTTCTTAATACCTGTGTTTTTATACTGTTTTCTTGTACTCCTAACCTTTTGGCTTGTTCCACGACTACCCCTTTGTTTAATGATTTGGTACTGCATGTCTTCTGGTTCTGACTTGGCCTGCCTGATCTTGTTTTTTGTGTTTGTATGTCTGGTTGCTATTTACCTTTCTTTGCCTCCTGGTGTGTTCCTTGGTTAACTCTTTGTGTCCTGACTTTCTCCCTTTTTGTGTTGGAGCTCACTAAGCCCTATACTTGTTCATAGTAGGGACCGTCGCCCAGTTGGAGGTCAGTCACATAGAGCGGATAGACAAGTAGGCAGAAAAAGGGGTTATGGGTGAACTCAGGACTGCATTTATCCCTGTCCTACGTGGCAGTGCATGGGCCCTTATATAGAGGAACAAACTGGATTCGGTCTGAATTTGTTAGAATCTGAACTTTTTGAGATTTGTTTCTGAATTGCTTTGTCCCTCCTCCTGTATCCTGAGAGGCCCGGTGGTAAGCAGTGGTGTTGTTCAGTGTCCTGTGCAGGAACAGGGATTCCCACTTTTGACAGTCCCTGTTCCTGTACATACCTAGTATTGGCAGGGCAATTGAAGCACTTACAAATATGCATCAGGACTCAAATCTGAAAATAAACCTGACATTCAGATTAGATTTATGGTCCCTGAAACAAATCTTGGGAGTTTCACCCATCTCTAGTCACTTGTGTGTACAGCTTTGACAAAATATTGTAGTCTTTAAAAGTCTCTATACACCAATCTGGCAGTCTCCTGAATGAGACACGCTACTCCCCCAGTCCCACATCAAAGGCATCTTAACTAGTCAGTAACCTGCTCTGTACTGATGAGAGAAAAGAACCCTGAAGCAGTTGTCTACAGGTGGGAACATTCTACTGACCTTAAAGGGGACCTGTCAGCAAGTTTTTTAGGGTATAAAGTAAAGCATGACTGTATGGGGCTTTTGATCCTGAATTTATACACACGTCTTATTAGTTAATTGACCTTTCTGAGATATCAGAGTAAATTGGACTCTGGAGCCCACTGAGTGTTCCCCTCAACTGCAAGATTACAGGGGAGGGGGCGGGGATAACAGTGCATCCTTCTGGCTGTCAATTAGGGATAGAGGAGGTGACCAGCACACAGAGGGGAGTAACTAATTGGTGAAGGGGCGGAGCTGTGCTGGGCTCTTGCAGTTGGGGGGGAACACCCAATGAGCTTTTAAGCCTAATTTGCATATATTATTAAACTCTGATATCTTGACGCTTGATGGGTTAAATTAACTAGTCAGAGGTATGTACGGATTCAAGTTCAAAATCCCTATACAGCCATGCCCTTTCTTTATACCCTAAAAACCTGTCCTGTATACAGCTGCATGTACAGCTCCCAGAACACAACCACAGCTCCAGCACTGAAGGGCCTGCATCTGGTGGTACGTGTGAGTGGGGCCCTTGGGGCAGACCCCTGTACAGTGTACTGGCAGATAAAAGATAGGGAGACCAAGATGGTGAAGGTGCAGGAGACCAGACACAGGGAGAGGAGGAGAAGGTGCAGTGAGTTTTTACTTGAGAAGTCACAATCACAAAATAATACAAACGACTCCTTTCTAACTCCTAACTGATGGCTGGTGCAGGAGTTACCCTTGTACATGCAGAGGAGAGGTGGTGCTACAGTGTGTCAGTTTGGTTAACTCCCCAGCGCTTTGGCTTGGCAATGTCTTGTTTATTCCAGTACTCTTTCTTTACCTGGACTATATTGTGTACTTTGAAGATGCAGACTGACTGTAGTGCAGCAGCAGCTTTGTGGCATGTGACTTGGTGAGGCTCTATCTTAAAGGGGTACTCCAGTAGAAAACATGTTTTCCAATTCACCTGGTGCCAGAAAGTTAAACAGATTTGTTAAACAGATTACATGGAAGCATCTGGGCGTGGAAAGAAGATTTGAGACTGATAGATGATGGACAGTGGGAGAAAATTCATAAAAGGATTAATCAGGTTCCCCTAAATAATAATCATAAAATTATACAGTTCAATATTCTCACTGTAAGATGTATATCCCTTATGGGAATAAAAGGGTCAGAAATAAAAGAAAACCAATATGGATGAATAAAAATGTTAAGGGGGCAATTAACGACAAAAATAAAGCATTTAAACTACTAAAACAGGAAGGCAGTGAAGCAGCATTAAAAAGCTATAGAGAAAAATTTTAAATATGTAAAAAAAACAGATAAAAACCGTAAAAATGGAGACAGAAAGACTCATTGCCAAAGAGAGTAAAACTTACCCCAAAATGTTCTTTAACCATATAAGTAGCAAAAAAGGTTAAAATTTTAAGTGTAGGCCCTTTAAAAAACGATAAAGAAGAAATTATAAACAGGGATCAGGAAAAAGCAAATATATTAAACTAATTCTTCTCCACTACATTCACCGAGGAAAATGAAATGAAATACAGCGAGATAAGGAAAACTGCCCAGTACAGGTCACCTGTCTAACCCAGGAAGAAGTACAGGTCCCCTGTCTAACCCAGGAAGAAGTACAGTGCCGCCTATAAAAAATCAAAATAGACAAATCGCCAGGTCCAGATGGCATTCACCCCTAAAAGAATTGAGTAATGTAATAGACAGACCCCTATGTTTAATATTCAGGGACTCTATAGTAAAAGGGACTGTTCCCCAGGACATGGCAAATGTGACACCAATATTTAAAAAGGGGTCAAAAGTTGACTCCGGGATTATAGGCCTGTTAGTTTAACCTCCGTTGTATGTAAATTGTTTGAGGGTTTTCTAAGGGATACTATTTTGGAGTATATTGATAAATACAATTGCATGACCCCGTATCAGCATGGATTTATGAGGGATCGGTCCTGTCAAACTAATCTGATCAGCTTTTATGAGGAGGTGAGCTCCACACTGGACCAGGGGCAATCGCTGGATGTCATATATCTGGATTTTTCCAAAGCATTTGATACGGTGCCACCTAAAAGATTGGTGCATAAAATGAGAAGGATTGGGCTGGGGGAGAATGTGTGCAAGTTGGTAAGTAACTGGCTCAGTGATAGGTAACAGAGAGTGATTATTTATTAATGGTACTTATTCTGATTGGGTGAATGATACTAGTGGGGACCACAGGGGTCAGTCTTGGGTCCTGTCCTATTTAATATATTTATTGATGACCTTGTAGAAGGGTTGAATAGTAAAGTAGCAATCTTTGCAGATGATACAAAACTCTGTAAAGCGGTAAACTATATAGAAGACAGTGCACTGTGTATAGTAGATAACACTATAGAGGACAGTGCACTGTGTATAGCAGATAACACTATAGAGGACAGTGCCCTATTACAAATGGATCTGGATAGGTTGGAGGTTTGGGCTGGGAAGTGGCAGATGAGGTTTAACACTGATAAATGTAAGGTAATGCACACGGGGAAGAAAAATCCAGGCTGGGATTATGTATTGAATGGGAGAACACTTGGGACGACTGACATGGAAAAGGACTTAGGAGTCTTAGTTAATAGAAAATTTACCTGTAGTGACCAGTGTCGGGCAGTTGCTGCCAAGACAAATAAAATCCTGGGGTGCATCAATAGGGGCATAGATGCCCACGACAAGGAAATAATTCTACTGCTGTACAAATCACTAGTCAGACCACACATAGAATACTGTGTACAGTACTGGTCAGACCACACATAGAATACTGTGTACAGTACTAGTCAGACCACACATAGAATACTGTGTACAGTACTGGTCAGACCACACATGGAATACTGTGTACAGTACTGGTCAGACCACACATAGAATACTGTGTACAGTACTGGTCAGACCACATATAGAATATTGTGTTCAATACTGGGCACCAGTGTACAAGAAAGATATAGTGGAGCTGGAGAGGGTTCAAAGACGGGCAACCAGAGTAATATGGGGAATGGGAGGACTACAGTACCCAGAAAGATTATCAGAATTAGGATTATTTAGTTTAGAAAAAAGAAGGCTTAGGGGCGACCTAATAACTATGTATAAATATATCAGGGGACAGTACAGAGATCTCTCCATGATCTATTTACACCCAGGACTGTATCTATAACAAGGGGGCATCCTCTACGTCTAGAGGAAAGAAGGTTTCTACACCAGCACAGACGAGGGTTCTTTACTGTAAGAGCAGTGAGACTGTGTAATTCTCTGCCAGAGGAGGTGTCATGGTGAACTCTGTAAAAGAATTTAAAAGGGGTCTGGATGCATTTTTGGAGAATAATAACATTAGAGGTTATGTATACTAGATCTATAAGGACAGAGCTTTGATCCAGGGATTTATTCTGATGACATATTTGGAGTCTGGAAAGAATTTTTACCTCTAGTATGAGTTTTTTTTTGCCTCCTCTGGATCAACATCAGTTGGGGCTCATTAAGGATATGGGTTGAACTTGATGGACTCTGGTCTTTTTTCAATCTTATGAACTATGTTACTATGTTACTAATATTGTCCACAGCCTGTATTACATCCCAATTTTTCTGTATAAAATAGGAAAGAGACAAAACAGTGGCTGCCCGAAATGCGGTAGATAAGAGGCAAGGTTTTTCCATATGTTGTGGGTCTGTGATAAAATTCAAGAATTTTATGGTACAGAGTTACGTCCCTGCTTTCCCAAATATACCCGGGGACCACGGATGTGTGCTGGAGATGCGGTGAGGGAGGGGGTACAATGACACATATCTGGCTTACATGTCCAGGACTTGATCGCTATTGGACTGATACGCTCGACCTCCTGTCACGCCTGGTCTCCAGCACGCTTCCGAAAACCCCAGAACTAACACTTCTGTCCATCCTTCCCAGTTCCCTTCCTAAGCCCTCTGCACACTTGTTACACCACATGCTGATAGCGGCACGTGCCGTTATACCGTGATTATGGCGTTCATCTCAACCCCCCACATTTTCGTCCTTGATTCAGGTACTTTCCCGTGTCTGTAGGATGGAGGAGTTACTCGTTGATTCTAAGCGCCAACACGATATGTTTCAATCCGTTTGGGGCCCTTGGTCCTTCATGTCATTGCCAGAGTTTGGCACCTTGCATTTGAGACACTAACATTACCGGTGTGGACTTGGTGTCTGCTGCTCTACTGATGCTGTCACCGATCTGGAGGTGGACCGTGCTGACCCAGCCTATGAGGTACATAGTCACGTGAGACGCCTGCTCCTACTCTCCTTTCCTACCTCCTTTTTCTGTCCTTATCCCCCCCCCCCCCCCCGTTCCTACTCTTTTCTCCTTTTCCTCCCTTTTATTCTGCTTGACGTCTCTCTCATTTGACGCTTCTGATACGGGCGTATTACATTGCCACCTTGCCTCTTTGGGCCCACGCCCTAACGACCCCAAGCTTAACCATACTTTGTTAAGTGACTAGACGGATCCAGAATTTAGCTGTGGTTTTTCCTACGCACCCGTTGCAGATGAAACATGTCTGTTTGTAGTGTATTCATTTATTGCTTACCTGGCAAGGTGACACTAACAGATATGGAGAGACTGTTCTGCATATGTTATTGATAATTGATGTTTGCTGCTTGTTACTGAATGTATTTTATTCGGATTTCCAAATGTCTATTATTGGAAAATAATACAACCTTATTTTGAAGGAAAAAAAATTCAAGAATTTTGGACGGAAGTTTGTCTTAAAATAAGGAAACTGTTGAAAGATAAAATTCCTCCTTCCCCCTCGGTTAGGATATTGGGTGACGATCTGGAGATAAAATTAACTAGGGGTAAGAGTTATAGATTGCACAAATTATTGTTCTGCGCTAGTGTTGAGCGGCATAGGCCATATTCGAATTCGCGAATATTCGCAAATATATGGGCGAATATTCGTCATATATTCGCGAATATTCGCATATTCGTAATATTCTCGTTTTATTTTCGCATATTCGAACATTCGCGTATGCGAAAATTACCATATGAGAAAATTAGCATATTCAAAATCAGCATAAACAGAAATTCGCATATGCGAAAATTAGCATATGCTAATTTTCGTATATGCGAAAATTCGCACGCCAGTCTCACACAGTAGTATTAGAGCCTTCTTTACACCACACAGGCTGGAAGCAGAGAGGGATGATCACTGTTATGTGTACTGTGGAAAAAATAAAAATAAAAACCGAATATTCGTAATTACGAATATATAGTGCTATATTTGCGAATATTCGCGAATAAAATTTGCATTGCGAATATTCGCGAGCAACACTATTCTGTGCTAGACTCATGATTATTAGAAAGTGAATATCCCCGAATCCTCCAAATGTACATGAATGGTCAGAGGTAATAAAGAGGGACTATAAAATGTAAGAAAATTAACATATGTATGAACATATAAAGTGTTTTTGAATCTGTCAGTGCCCATTTATAGTTTTGAGTTACACAAATAGACCTCAAATGCTTTTGGTGCCAGAAAGTTAAACAAATTTGTAAATTACTTCTATTTAAAAAAATCTTAATACTTCCAGTACTTTTTAGGGGCTGTATACTACAGAGGAAATGCTTTTCTTTTTGGTTTTCTCTTCTGTCACGACCACAGTGCTCTCTGCTGACCTCTGCTGTCCATTTTAGGAACTGTCCAGAGCAGCATTTGCTATGGGGATTTTCTCCTGCTCTGGACAGTTCCTAAAATGAACAGCAGAGGTCAGCAGAGAGCACTGTGGTCGTGACAGAAGAAAAATCCAAAACGAAAAGCATTTCCTCTGTAGTATACAGCCCCTAAAAAGTACTGGAAGGATTAAGATTTTTTTAATAGAAGTAATTTACAAATCTGTTTAACTTTCTAGCTCCAGTTGATTTAAAAATAAGTTTTTTAACCATTCTTTTTTTTTATAAAGCCCCTTTTTTAAGCTCTTGAATGAGATGGGAAAAAATAAAGGTATTGTGTGTTTTTGCTTTGTTTTTGCTTTTTTTTTGCTTTTTTTTTCAATCTCTTTTCATACTCAGTATGATACTTGGGTCTAATTTATCTAATTTTACATTCTGCTCTCATGTATGAGGAGACCCAATATGTGGACCTTGTTTATCACACAGAGACAAAGACGTTTGTCTTGGAAATCACAAAATTTTACAAAAGCTGAATTCCTAAAACACTCGTACAATAATTACTGTGTGAACCAGGGACCCCTAAAGTGATTTTTCGGAGATAGAAAGGAAATTATTTAAAAACACTTTTGTTTTTATAAACAAAGGGACATCGATAAAGCACAACATATAAAGCACCCCAAAAATTATTTCCTTTCACTACCTTTTCCCTTCCTCATCTTAAAGTATAATAAATGTTGGAAAAATATATTAAAAAAAAAACTAAACCAAAACAAAGGCAAACTAAATTTTCGCAAACAATTTGAATGAATGGAAATGGTGATATACCAGATGAATAGAGCAAGAGAATAAAAATATTGTAAACCCCTCTGAAAACCACGCTTGCTGTAGATGAATGGATGTGGGATGAACAGGCAGGATGAAATGCATTTAACCTAATCTTTTGACATCCTAACGCAGGATTTAATGTCTGTTGTCTTCAAATTTAAGGATTTTATGCTTTCTACAGAAGGGTAACTTTTTCTTCTCCAGATTGTCTAATAATCCTTAGTCATGTTCCAAGGCTCTTAAAGGGGTACTCCACCCCTAGACATCTTATCCCCTATCCAAAGGATAGGGGATAAGATGTCTGATCGCGGGGGTCCCGCAGCTGGGGACCGCCGCAATATAGCATGCAGCACCCACCTGTATCTGCTTCTGGCAGCGCTGGAGGTTCTGGCTCCCGACCATGGGAACGGAAGATCGTGACGTCACGGCTCTGCCCCGTGTGATGTCATGCCCCGCCCCCTCAATGCAAGTCTATGGGAGGGGGCGTGACAGCTGTCACGCCCCCTCCCATAGGCTTGCATTGAGGGGGCGGAGCGTGATGTCATACAGGGGCAGAGCCGTGACGTCACAATGCTGTGATCGACAGTACACAGACTGATTTTAACGGGGTGCGGCATGCAAGATCACGGGGGTCCCCAGCGGCGGGACCCCGCGATCAGGCATCTTATCCCCTATCCTTTGGATAGGGGATAAGATGTCTAATCGGAGGAGTACCCCTTTAAATGAGTCAAACACTGACCTGCAAGTATGCTATCACCTATAGGTGGCACCAGAGAGCATGCTTATTTCCTCTTGGGAGAAAGTTACTTTACACTTTTCCCTGTTGAACATTGCATAGCCTGTAAGACTTTACACACCCTTTGGGGCTTTACTTCTCACAACAAAGGCCCTCTGCCAGCCAGACACCACTCTGATATGGTGAGAGGCAAGAATTACAGATTCCTTCTGCAGGAGATTCTGTCTAATAACCCCCAGTCATGTTCAAAGGCTCCTAAAGGAGTCAAGCATTGACTTGTTAGGAAGCTACCTCCAATAGCACAAAAGAGTAAGCTCCATTCTTTATGGAGAAGGGTTACTTTGCACAAATGATTTGCTCATGAAAGCCAAAGTATGTACCAGGGTAAGTATACGTGTTGTGGATGCAAACTGAATAACAAATGTGGCCACATTTTTGTACCAGGTTTTTGTTTCTGTCTTTACCAAGTAGGGCTTTAAGACAAAGTCAGTGAAATCTGCTAACGAAAAATGATTTGGACTTTGTGTATGGATCCCCTGCCCCTGTCCTTATTGCATGCACATGCCTGAAGAAGGGCATACTTGAATAACAATGATGTAGGGAGGCATTTTGGTAGATAATTTCTTGGTGCTGACCATATTAATTCAGAAATAGTGGGTTTTTGGTGACATAGGGGACACGGAATTCTTATCACTTCGTGATGCCAGGGCACTGTTAGCCTATACACGGTGCGAGGTGGAGACAGCTTCTCCTGGGCCAGACAAGGGGGTAAGAAACACACCGATGTCAGGTTACGGATAACTGTTTTTTACTGAGCAGGTGCAGATGGTAATACACATAGTACGGAGCAGAGTAGAAGGGAAGCAGTGTAAACTTTGGGAGCCCTGTTGCCTTGCTGGGACTTAAGATGTTTTTAACCCACTTGAATAATGCTGACTTGAGGTTTGAGACTGGAAGATTTCCCACGCTGACTAGGGTTCTGACAAGGTCCAAGTACTATCACTAGGGTTCTGACAAGGTCCAAGTACTATCTGACGAATCCGAATTCATTACGAATTTCAGGAAAAATTTGATTCGCAATGATTCGCTTCATTAAACTCCATTTAGTGCGGACCGGGCTCCAGGGCATCTAAAATGGCAGATCCACATGTGAGGACATGGGACAAGGAATCCTGGGAAGGCAGGAACAAGAGTCTGGATGACCCTGAATCACATGCAGCATGCAGCCTATCAGCAGTCAGCCACCCCTGTATAACGGCAGCCATATTGTGGCCAGTGACTTCATCCTTACACTGCAGAGAGAGAGAGAGAGAGAGAGAGAGAGAGAGAGAGAGAGAGGGACAGACAGCAGTGTGTGTTGCACAGAAAAGCATTTTTATAGCAGCAATACACATCCGATTCCCATCAGCCTTCTATTTCAGAGAGTGAGGGACAGAGAGCAGTGTGTGTTGCACAGAAAAGCTTTTTTACAGCAGCGATTCACCTCAAGCCCAAATCCAGCCTAGAAGCCTAGAGAGAAAGTGCAAGTGTAGTACAAAGCGACTGTGTGCTGCAGCACTGGTGTGTACAACAACTGAAAAGCTAATAGTAGCCAGCCAGTTAGGGTGAGCAAAACACTAAAAGCATATTGTCCTCTATTAAGTGTAACCTGTGCGTATATCTAAGTTGTGTACCATTTTGTTCCTGTTAAAGTCTTAAGGGAATAGATACTGTGAAAGGCCAGCCAAAAGTACACACCAGTTGGTGTTGTAGACAAATACTGTTTTAATCGTGCTGGAGCGCATTGTCCTCCCCTCATAAGTGCATACCACATACGTACATCTAAGTGGTGTACCATTTTGTTCCTGTTAAAGTCTCAAGGGCCTATATACTGTGAAAGGCAAGGCAAAAGTACACACCAGCTGGTTTCGTTTTTTCCTCCTTACCTTTTAAAAATCATAACCCTTTCAATTTTCCACCTAAAAATCCATATTATGGCTTATTGTTTTGCGCCACCAATTCTACTTTGCTGTGACATTAGTCATGTTACCCAAAAATCCAGGCCGAAACGGAAAAAAAATCATTGTGCGACAAAATCGAAAAAAATGCAATTTTGTAACTTTTGGGGGATTCCGTTTCTACGCAGTGCATTTGTCGGTAAAAATGACACCTTATCATTATTCTGTAGGTCCATATGGTTAAAATGGTCCCCTACTTATATAGGTTTTGTCACACTTCTGGAAAAAATCATAACTACATGCAGGAAAATGTATACGTTTAAAAATGTCCTCTTCTGACCCCTATAACTTTTTTATTTTTCCACGTACAGGGCGGTATGAGGGCTCATTTTTTGCGCCGTGATTTGAAGTTTCTATTGGTTCCATTTTTGTTTTGATCTGACTTTTTGATCGCTTTTTATTAATTTTTTAATGGTATAAAAAGTGACCAAAAATAAGTTTTTTTGGACTTTGGAATTTTTTTTTACGTGTACGCCATTGACCGTGTGGTTTAATTAATGATATATTTTTATAGTTCGGACATTTACGCACATGGCGATACCACATATGTTTATTTTTATTTACACTGGTTTTTTTATGGGTAAAGGGGGGTGATTCAAACTTTTATTAGGGAAGGGGTTAAATGATCTTTATTAACACTTTAAAAAAAAAAAAATTTGCAATGTTATAGCCCCCATAGGGGCCTATAACATTACATACATTGATTTTTTACACAGATCACTGGTGTGTATTAACACGCCTGTGATCAGTGTTATCGGCGCTTGACTGCTCCTGCCTGGATCTCAGGCACGGAGCAGTCATTCGCCGATCGGACACCGAGGAGGCAGGTAAGGTCCCTCCAGGTGTCCTGTAAGCTGTTCGGGACGCCGCGATTTCACCGCGGCGGTCCCAAACAGCCCGACTGAGCAACCGGGAAAGTTTCACTTTCGCTTCAGACGCGGCGGTCAGTTTTGATCGCCGCGTCTGAAGGGTTAATACAGGGCATTACCACGTTCGGTGATGTCCTGTATTAGCCGCAGATCCCGGGACCGACCCGATATGACGCGGGATCACCGCGTGACCCCGCGGCATATCGCAGGAGCCGGCTGAGGACGTAAATATACGTCCTTCGGCGTTAAGGAGTTAAGGACCAAGCGTTTTTCAATTTTTGCACTTTCGTTCTTTCCTCCTTACATTTTAAAAATCCTAACCCTTTCAATTTTGCACCTAAAAATCCATATGATGGTGTTTTTTTTTTGCACCACCAATTCTACTTTGCAGTGACATCAGTCATTTTACAAAAAAATCCACGGCGAAATGGAAAAAAAAATCATTGTGTGACAAAAGTAAAGAAAAAACGTCATTTTGTAAATTTTGGGGGCTTCCGTTTCTACACAGTACATTTTTCGGTAAAAAGTACACTTTATCTTTATTCTGTAGGTCCATACAATTAAAATGATACCCTACTTATACATGTTTGATTTTATCGCACTTCTGGAAAAAATCATAACTACATGCACGAAAATGTATACGTTTAAAATTGTCATTTTCTGACCCCTATAACTTTAAAAAAAAATTTGTGGCGGTATTAGGGCTCATTTTTTTTGCCGTGATCTGAAGTTTTTATCGGTACCATTTTTGTTTTGATCCAACTTCTTGATCGCTATTTATAAAAAATTTAACGCGTACCCCATTGACCGTGCGGTTTAATTATCAATATATTTTTATAGTTCGAATATTTATGCACGTGGCGATACCACATATGTTTGCTTTTATTTTTTTACACACTTTATTTTTAAATGGGAAAAGGGGGTGATTCTGATTTTTATTAGGAAAGGAGTTAAAGCACATAGCCTCTAGGGGCTATAACATTGCATACACTGATTGCAAGCACTGTTCAATGCAATGCCATAGGAATGCATTGATCAGTGTTTTCTGCGCTTGATTGGTCAAGCCTGGATTTCAGACTTGGAGCAATCAAACGCCGATCGGACAGATGGGAAGAAGGTAAGGCACCTCCCACTGTCCTCTCAGCTGTTCGGGACGCCGCAATTTCACCGCGGCGGTCCTGAACAGCTCCGTTGAACTAGCCAGTATGGATTTCTCCCATTTTAGAAGCTGTGATCAACTTTGATCGCAGCGTCTAAAGGGTTAACACCGGACATCAGCACGATTGGCGATGTCCGGTTTTAGCTGTGGTTGCTGATAGCTCCAGATATGAAGTGTGCTCAGCTTCTGAGCGTGCTTCACAGATCGGGAGCCTGCCACTGATGTAAATATACGTCCGTGGTCGTTAAGCGTACTGGAGCGCATTGTCCTCCCTCATAAGTGCATATCACATACATACATCTCAGTGGTGTACTATTTTGTTCTTATTAAAGTCTTAAGGGCCTTGATACTGTGAAAGGCAAGGCAAAAGTACTCACCTGCTGTTGTTGTAGACAAACACTGTTTTAAGCATAGTGGAGCGCATTATACTCCCCTCATATATGCACTATGTATGTCAAGCAAAGAAGTACCAGGATGTGCACAGAGGAGGGGCAGAGGCCTAAATTCATCAGGCAGGGGTCACAGCAGACTAGGGGCGAGTGGCAGCAGGAGTCGCAGCGAGAGGCTTGAGCTCCCGGTATCAGCTAGTGGTCGTGTCTCGACCAGCAACCCATCTACCATCATCGATTGGTTAACACGGTCATCCACTTCATCACAAGTGACATCTGACACCCCCAGTCAACAGTCAGTGGGTTCCTCAGACACAACCCTCAGTTGGCATGGCCCGGGAGCAGTCCCTGTCCTCCCATTGCCTTTGTCCTATGCTGTTCCCTCTCCTAGTATCTTATGCTGTGGGTTCAGCTCCACTATTTACTGAGGATGATCTAATAGAGGACAGTCAGCAGCTACTGCCCAGCCAAGACGTGGAGGAGACACTAGGCGGGCAAGTAGTGATGAGGAGAGTGGCGTGGGAGGTGGTGTTGCGAGCATTCAGGCTCCTGAAGCAGACACTATTGAGGAACCTGAGGAGGACATCAGTGACGTGCATACACAACTCGATAATGATGAAGCTGATCGCACTTGGGAACTGGGTGCAGAAAGGGCTTCATCATCATCATCATCATCAGGAGAAGAGAGTTGCAGGTTACTCGTGAGGCAGCAGCTGAGCCAGCAAGGTGGTTGCATGGTTGGCAGTCAGCATGGTGGCAGAAGTGTAAAGTCTGGAGCCAGGGTTAGACCACCTGCTTTGCTGCAGCCTACCTTCCAGGGAAGTAGTGAAATAGGGGTTCCTGGAGTCGGCGGCAGTAGCAGTCAATCAGTGCGGACTACTGGTGGGAAAATCAGCTACTCGGCGGTATGGCAGTTTTTAATAAAACATCCGGAGGATGTTAACCTGGCCACACGCAAGATGATTCGGCAGAAGTTGAAGCGGGGCCAGCGTCCCAATGTTGGCACCACGGCCCTGCGTCAACATCTGCAGTGTCACCATAAAGCGGCCTGGGAGAACCGTGGCTCCGGTCTAGTGGTCCAGTCTGCTGCATCACCCAATGGCCAGCCGCTCCCTGTTCCAGCCAGCCAAAGCTCCACTACCTCAGCCGAAGGGAGCTGTGTGTTATACCCATCTTCTGTTGCTCCAGATGCTCCTGTTCCTCCTACTTCGAGTCAGTCATTTTGCCAGCAATCCATCGGTGAAGCCCTGTCCAAGAGACAACAGTATGCGCCCACTCATCCAATGGCGCAGAAGCTGAATGTGCTCTTGTCCAAGTTGATGGTGCTGCAGTCCCTCCCTTTTCAAGTGGTGGACTCTGCACCTTTCAGAGCACTAATGACTTGTGCCGAGCCGAGGTGGAGAGTCCCAAGCCGTCATTTCTTTGTGAAAAAGGAAGTACCAGCCCTGCACAATTTTGTGAAACAGAAAGTGGGCCAGTCCTTGAGCCTGTCGATGTGTACCAAAGTGCACGGCAGTGCCAACGTCTGGAGCTGTAACTACGGTCAGGGACAATACATGTCCTTTACTGCCCATAGGGTGAATGTGGTTCCTGCACAACAGCAATTTGGACAGGTCACGCCACTTCCACCTTCATGCTCTCAGGCCGTTGCTCCTTTGACAGTGTGCGACCCCGCCACCTCATCCTTCCCCGTGTCCTAAGCCTGCAATGCACGAACAAATCTCAGTGCCCCTCCAGCATACCATGTGTGCATGGCACACATGTTCAATCTGGTTGTCAAGCGGTTCCTGAAGTGTTCCCCCCATCTGCAAGACATCCTTACAGTGGGAAGGAAACTTTGCATGCACTTCAGCCACTCGTACACCGCAAAGCACACCCTCCTTGAGCTGCAGCATCAGAATGGCATCCCCCAACATAGTCTGATTTGCGACATTTCCGCACGTTGGAATTCCACCCTCCATATGTTGGACCGACTGTACAAAAAGAGAAAAGCCATCAACTATTTCTTGATGATTCAAGCAGATAGGGGGACTCCCCTGTGTAACTTCAATTTCAACCAGTGACTTCAATTTCAACCAGTGGCAGCTCATACGTGACACCTGCCGTTTGCTCAGGCCCTTTGAGGAACCACAATATTAGTCAGTCACCAGGATTATGGGATGGACAACATCATTCCACTGCTTCATCTACTACAACACCAGTTGGAAACAATGGCTGGTCAGGGCACTGGAGACGTGCCGCCTACATCTCACGGCCACATGAGCCCTGTGGGGGCTGAACTGGAGGAGGAGAAGAAGGGGGAGGGGCAGAGTGGAGCACAGTTTAGGTTGGATGAGATGGCCGATGTTTCTAGTCATCTGACAGGAGAGGAGGAGCAGAAGTATCCAGAGGAGCTAGAGGGTTATGAGGAAGGCGAGACAGAGACCCCAGACACACTGTGGCAGTATGCAGTGGAGATGGAGGCAGGGAGTCCCTCCGAGTCCCTTGCACAAATGCCACGATGCATGCTCACTTGCTTGTGTAGTGACTGCTGAATTGTCACCATTCGGCAGCGGGATGACTTCTGGCTGAGACACTGAGACGGAGGACAAACTGACCTACTACAGAGACATCCTAAGTAGTCAGTTGGCCGATGCCTATCAGCATCATCTTGCAGCTCTGACTCAGGGGGCCCTCTGCGCTCACCTTCCACTGCCATGGCTGCTGGGGAGAATTAGGGTGTCAGAAGCAGTAACAGCTCCATCAGCAGCAACCTGAGTCTACAGTCACTGATGAGTAACTTTCTTTACCCGCATAGTGAAGAAACTCATCAGCAGCAGGTAGACCTGGAGCGAGACATGAACCAGCAGGTCGTGGCATACCTTGATACGCCCATGCCAACACACCTTGATGATCCTCTGGACTTCTGGGCAGCCAAACTTGATTTGTGGCCGCAACTAGCAGAGTTTGCCCTGGAAAAGCTGTCCTGCCCGGCCAGTAGTGTACCATCAGAGCGGGTGTTTAATATGGCGGGGGCCATAGTAACCCCAAGGAGAACTCGTCTGTCCACGAAAAATGTGGAGAGACTGACCTTTGTGACGATGAATAAGGCATGGATCAGCCAGGATTTCCACCCAATAATGCCTGATGCATCAGAGTAGATTGACCACTTCACAAATATGGATAGTGCCAAACAGATTTAAGGCGCTGCTCCCCAGTTACAGACATTCCTCTGCATCAGACCACAAGTTGGTATTGAGGATATGCATTACGTAAAACTTAACTTTGAACAAAACTCTTAGGATAAAATATATGGACCCAAATTTTTTTTTGAATTTAAACAAAAGGAAAGGTGTGCAAAAAACACCAAGTGCCACCTACACCACCAAGTACTGATGTGATGCAAAGACCTCGAAAAAGTGGAAGGGAACAACGTATGGTCCAATGTAACAGGTGGGAGTAAAAACTTCCCCTGTAAGGCCCTACTCTCGCATTATTAATTCCCTTCTTGGCAAGTGTTACTCGCCCTATAAAGGGCAGCCCCACACAAGAATCTTTCCCTATTTCCCCCTATAAACACTGCCATTTCCCAGGGATTTTAGGTGGAAATAGATTTCCTGTGTGGTGCCACCCTTTTTAGGGCGAGTAACACTTGCTAAGAAGGGAATTAATAGGCGAGAGTAGGGCCTTACAGGGGGAAATTTTTACCTCCACCTGCTACAATGGACAATATGTTGTTCCCTTACACCTTTTTGAGGAAAGTGTTACTCGTCTTAAAAAGGGCAGCCCCACACAGGAACCATTCCCTATTTCCACCTCCTTGTGCTGATGCCACCTCCAGGCTGTCTCATTCTGCCACCATATGTTCTCCTCATGCTGATGCCACCTCCAGGCTGTCTCATTCTGCCACCATATATTCTCCTTAGGCTGATACCAGCTCCATGCTTTCTCATTCTGCCACCATATGTTCTCCTCATGTGATGCCAGCTCCAAGCTGTCTCATTCTGCCACCATATGTTCTCCTCATGCTGCTGCCACCTCCAGGCTATGTCATTATGCCACTATATGGTCTCCTCATGCTTCCGCCACCTCCAGGCTGTGTTATTAAGCCACTAAATGGTCTCCTCATGCTGCCACCAAATCCAGGCTGTGTCATTCAGCCACTATATGGTATCTTCATGCTGCCGCCACCTCCAGGCTGTGTCATTCAGCCACTATATGTTCTCCTCATGCTGCCACAAACTCCAGGCTGTGTCATTCAGCCACTATATGCTACCACCAACTCCAGGCTGTGCCATTCAGCCACTATGTGTTCTCCTCATGCTGCCACCAACTCCACGCTGTGTCATTCAGCCACTATATGGTCTCCTCATGCTGCCGCCGCTTCCACGCTGTGTCATTCAGCCACTATATGGTCTCCTCATGCTTCCGCCACCTCCAGGCTATGTCATTCAGCCACTATATGTTCTCCTGATGCTGCCAAAAACTCCAATCTGTGTCATTCAGCCACTATATGCTGATGCCAACTCCAGGCTGTGTCATTCAGCCACTATGTGGTCTCCTCATGCTGCCACCAACTCCAGGCTTTGTCATTCAGCCACTATATGGTCTTCTCATGCTGCCGCCACCTCCATGCTGTGTCATTCAGCCACTATATGGACTCCTCATGCTGCTGTCACCTCCACGTTGTGTCATTCAGCCACTATATGGTCTCCTCATACTGATACCACCTCTAGGTTATGTCATTGTGCTGCTCTGCAACAGTGATTCTAATAGCGATGTGTCTGATCTGCATGTCATACTGAATAACATTATTATGTCACTAACCCAGCACACACCCTATGCGTGTTACAGCAAGGCAAACCCCTATTGAGGCTATTTTTAGGCCAGAAATAGCCGTTTTTATAAGCGATTCGCTGCAAATAAATTCAGACCAAAACTACTTTTTTGGGAAAATTTGGCAAATCAGCCGAATCAGATTTTTCAAAAATTTGCTCTCTCTCACCGCCAGGGCTTGACTCCCCAATGTACGGGGGAACACTTGCAGAATTGTGGGGCTGAATTGAGAAGAGATTTTCTTAGGCTTCCCTCAGGATTTCTGCACACACGACTTCCTCCTCCTTTCCACACTGAAGCTGAGGCTAAACTGGGACAACTCCCCGCCCCCGCCACACTATATACATGACAATTTAGAGGTTCCCATTGGGCAGGCAGGGTCACCTTGTTAACACTGCTCCTCTTGCTCTTAAAGGTACAGTACATATAGTACACAATACACAGTGAATACAGTAAATATTATAATGTGCTTTAACATATCAAAACATAATAAGCATTTTCGCAGTGGGCCCAAAAAAGATGCAGCAGGCATGCCCGAGGAGATCCGCAGCCCACAGGACAGCCTTTTGTGCTGGGACTCCACAGGTACATCCACATCCAAGCTGTCCTTTAGGACATGGACCATAAGTGATGGAAACAATCCACAACCCAGTACACTACTCCAAGCACATAATGCATATGCAGAACAAGGGCCCTTTGGACCTCCACCAAGATATATGTGGCCATTCAAATTAAACTCACATTGACTGAAGTCACCGATTGCAATGGAACCAGTTGACCATCTAATATTATGAGATGTTTGGTCAATGTTCATTTGGCATTTGCCAGGAAAAAAAAGATCAGAAATAGTAAATATGCCAAATTATTTGTGTTTAACGGAAATAAGCCACTACCAGGGGGGTCTGGAAGGAACAGGGGACAGAAAAGGGGACATAGTGGTCCATAGGGAACAGAGGAGTCTAAAGGAGGAAACAGAGGAGTCTGGAGGGTATAGTGGAGCCTGGAGGGGACAAAGTAGTCTGGTGGAGACAGAGGAGCCTTTAGGGTGTACAAAGAAGTGGGAAACGAGGGGCATTAAGGGGTTCAAATGAAGTTGGGGGGCAGGAGAGTCTGGTGTCTGCAAGTGACCAAGAAATCTTGAGGGGCTGAAGAGGGACAGAAGAGTCTGGAAGGGGACAGAGGGGTCTGGAGAGTACAAAGGGTTATGCAGGAGGACAGAGGGGTCAAGAGGAATGAAGAATCTGGAGAGGACAATTAGGTCTTGAGGGGAACAGAGTATTGGAGGGTTAAGAAGTATCTAGAAAGGAACAGTCTGGAGAAAAGTGAGGGGATTGGAGGAGGACAGAGGAGTCTGGAGGGGAAGAGAGGGGTTTGGGGAGGAAAAATGTGTTGGTGATGAGTGTTGTGGAGGGGTCAAAAGTGTCTGGAAAGGAACAGAGGAGTCTAGAGGCTGAGGAGTCTTAAGAGGACTGAGGAGTCTGGAGGGGAGAGAAGAGTCTAGATACAGACAGAGGGGTCTGCAAGAGACAGAGAAGTTGAAAGGGATGGAGGGGTCTGGAGAGGGACAGAAGAGTCTGAAAAGGGACAGAGGTGACTGAAGGGTCTGTAGGGTAAGAGAGTTGTCTGGAGGGAACAGGAGTATCTGTAGGGGACAAAGGGGTCTGTCAGTGACTTACTATCTTCTTCCCATTGACAAAGCATGCATACTCAGCCAAACTAAGTGCGGCTGTGTATGGGGAGGACAGGATAACTGGGCCAAATGAGCATTTGACCGAAAGCTATTCGGCTATGACCACCTACTCTGCACTTCTTATGGTTATGCCTTTTTTAGTACACTAAAGCCCCACCCCCTCCATCGACCATCAATGTAAATGCTCATTATAGTCTTTGTTAAACTCCGGCAATAACCACTGAAATACCTTTGTTCCCATGTCACAGGTATCACCAAAAAGTCCATTGCCCATGCTGGTGAGATGACAGAACTCGGTGACATTTATAGTAAAACTAAATTCCTGTAATGTATGGAATAGAACGAGACCAAAAAAAAATGAGTTTATACATTTAAATGGCTGCTATAAATCTTGGCGCTGTGATAGGACATGGAATCCGAATAATAGTAATGTATCACAAACCAATGTCACCAAAATGATTTGTTTCACTCTTTAATCTCTAGCATATCTAAAGTGACTATAATAAATGAATAATTACATTGTATACCGCACAGTTAATTGAAAAGCCGCTTGACGTTGAAAAACCAAGAACTCCTAACATTGGATACAAGCCTTAGTCATTGTTTGAGAACTTATCTTTGTCAATATTTCTTAAGATGTAATGTAAATGATACTGTTCACTCTAATATATCATCGGACATTACTTAAGGAGGCCATGAATTATTCTGACTTGTCATGAATATTAATAGTGTTGACGTTCATAATATTTCACTGCTCTGAAGTCGAATGTCATTCACCAGATGAAATGTTTGGCTTTGTAAAACAAATAACCGTTCTTTATTTTTTGAAGAGTGATATGAAATATTACTGAGTCTTATAGCTGGCCTTTGAGGAAAACAGGCATTGGATGAGGTTGCATGGCGCCCACGACAGGCAGAGTGAGTGTTTGGGAGATGTTTAAAGGGGTTCTCTGCCCTTAGACATCTTATCCCCTATCCAAAAGATTGGGGATAAGATGTCCCATTGCTGGGACCCCGTGATCTCTGTGCAGCACCCAACATTCTAAACAATATTATTTAGAACGCTAAGTTCAGACGATGGGGGGTCTTGACATCACGCCATGCCCCCTAGTGACCCCATCACGTCCCCTCCATTCGTATCTATGGGAGGGGGCGTGACGGCCATCACACCCCCTCCCATAGACATGAATGGAAGAGGCGTGACGTGACAACCCCAGCTGTGGGAACCTAGTATTCTAAACATACTGTTTAGAATGCCGGGTGCTGCACAGTGATCACGGGGGTCCTAGCGGCGGGACCCCCACAATCAGACATCTCATCTTAAGATGTCTAGGAGCGGAGTACCCCTTTAACTCCTTCTGATGTAGATCTTTGTCAAACTGTTGGGCCAAAGAGTATACAGCAGGCTCAGGAGCTTAGGCTGCTCCACAGACAGTGGGGTGCTGGCTGTTAACTGCAGCTGACAGCCATCATTAGCTGGTTTGGAGATAACACGGATTCCAGCTGTTTAAGCCCCTAGATACTGATGTCAATAGCATCTAGACCAGTGTTCCCCAAACAGTGTGCCACCATTTTAGGCAAATATACAATTCCCAAAATGCCTGGACAGTCAAAGGCTGTGTTGTCTTTCATGTTTTTCTTCTGCTCCTGATGTACACTGTCTGCCCTTTTCTTTACATTACCCTTTCTGTCTAATGTATATCATGTAATAGTTCCTGTCCTTGCTTTGCACCCTAGCTTGGAATTCAACCAGCTGAGAAGGTGTTGTGGGAGGAAGATTAGAGCTAGCTGTAATCCAAGCTAGAGTGTACAGCAGGAACAGGAATTGGGCCAATGGAGAGAATAGAGCAAACAGTTTGCTTAAGTAGCAGAAGAAAAGACCACAGAAAGGTAGTAACATTTTCTGTGGTCTTTCTTTAGCAATATATGTTCATTCATTATGTCAGTGTTACTCAACAAGGCTCCCTCCAGCTTCTGCAAAACTTTAACTTCCAGCATGCAAACAGCCTTGGGCTGTCCATGCATGATTGGTGTTGTAGTTCTGCAACAACTGCTGGATTATGGTTGTTTAACCCCTCTAGATACTGATATCAATAGCAACTGCAACATCTAGGCCAGTATTTCCCAACCAGCGTGCCTTCAGTTGAATGCAAAACTACAGTTCCCAAAATGCCTGGTTAGTCAAAGGCTGTGTTGTCTTTCACACTTTTCTTTTGCCCCTGATGAACACTGTCTGCTTTTTTCTAGTGTATGTTGTAACAGACTTACTGTTCATCTGTACACTCTAGCTGGGAATCAAGCCCACTCTATCTTCTTCTCACTATCTTGGAACCTCCTGGTGGGTGTATTTGGTGGGGTTTTAGTCAAGTAAGTGTAGTGCGTGGAAAATAGAGGTAGCTGCATTCCCAGCTAGAGTGTACAACAGGAAAATGAAGTCCATTTCAGAATATACACTTGACAGAAAGTAGGGCTTTTCAAAGTGAGATCTGCAATGCCCAAATTTTCATGTTGCCTCCTCAAAAGACTGGTATAAAAAGAACAAGCCATCACAAAGCAAAATTGATGGAAAAATTAAAAAGAAATACAGAATTCAACAACAGAATTTTGCAAATTGTTAAAGGATTTTTAATAAAGCTAGTTTAGTAATTTTTTTCTACCCCTATTTTTTTGTTATTTTTCAATACATTATATGGTAGATTAAATTATACAATAGCAAAAACAGAACACTGTCAAAAACAGAACATACTCCACCCCTAGACATGTTATTCCATACCCAAAGGACAGGAGATAACATGACTGATCGTGGGGGGTCTGGCCACTGGGACCCCGCAATCAGACATGCTATCCCCTATCCTTTAGATAGAGGATACCATGTCTAGGGGCAGAGTACCCCTTTAAGAGGCTGAAAACTCATCTTGACCTGGTCCTGCTTAAACTGCTGAGGGTTTGTTACAAAGTATAAGCCAAGGAAATCCTCAGTGCAATAAACGCAAATATCAGAGCAAAACTATTTCCTGTTCTGCACTTGTGCACTGATACACTGAAACAGACAAACCCTCCGCTATCCAGAGAAAGGGATGGATCAGCACTCTGATTGGGGGTATATATTTTAATGGATATCATATCATCTCTTGCAGTTTTGTTTCCAAATCCCATTTAAATGTCACCATGTGGTTTTCAACCTAAATAAAATCAATCACAAAGAGACCCCTTTAATAAACAACATATTATATATATATATATATATATATATATATATATATATATATTTTTTTTTTTTTTTTTTTTTAAATACTTATATAGTGCAGCATAGGCTTTTATTAGTGAATAATGTAGAGGTTCTTATGTCTGTCTTGTGCTTACCTGTTTTAGCTGATGTGGCAGACATAGGGTTACAGCCATACAGAATGCAACATATTTACAAAAATATATTCCTAATGCTACCTACAATTCCCATGAATCATCTGATTTTGCAACGAGAGGGTGTGGAGTCTTATCCCTGTACCTCATTTCTTAATCAGACCGCTGGTGCTGGAGGTCACAAAGAACAACTGATTAGACTCATAGGCGGTCTGGGGTCAGTTCACCATATGTGTAGTTTTGATGTATTTAATAATTTTAAGGGCTATTTTAGAGAAAAATTGCCATGATGACAAAGTGATTTGACATATGTATTACTATTGAAGTGTTTTATAAATATTTCAAGTCTTTACACATTGCATTTTACATTTTTACACATTTCCTACAGTTGTGTCTGTTGTTGAACATTTTTACAGTGATTTAAAATTTTTTGTTGAATAGCACAATTTCTGCTGCAATTTTGTTAAAAGCAAATGTGGTAGCCCTTGGGGGGTATAGTGTAGTTGGGATGTAGCTTCAGAATATAAGGAGTTAATTTAACCCCTGTCACTCGTGACGCCAGGGTGTGGGTTAATACGCTGAGGTAAATCTTCGGCCTAACGCCACCCTTCCCAGGAACGATAGGAGCGTGCTTAACCTGTTAAGGACCCAGGGTGTACCTGTATGCCCTGAGTCCGCTCCCAATCTATAACGTCATAGCGGGTCGGGCCCGGCCGGGACCCGTGGCTAGTAGCGCACGGCATTGATCGCGCGCTATTAACCCTTTAGACGAGGCGTTCAAAGTTGAAAGCTGCGTCGAAAATGAAAGTGAAACCATGCCGGTTAGCTCAGGGAGCTGTTCGGGATAGCCACGGTGAAATTGCGGCATCCCGAACAGCTTACAGGACAGCTGGAGGGTCCCTACCTGCCTCCTCGCTGTCCGATCGCCGAATGACTGCTCAGTGCCTGAGATCCAGGCATGAGCAGTCATGCGGCAGAATCGTTGATCACTGGTTTCTTATGAGAAACCAGTGATCAATGTGAAAGATCAGTGTGCGCAGTGTTATAGGTCCCTATAGGATAACAATGATCAGTGTGTGCAGTGTTATAGGTCCCTATGGGATAACAATGATCAGTGTGTGCAGTGCTATAGGTCCCTATGGGAGCTATAACACTGCAAAAAAAAAGTGAAGAAAAAAATGTGAATAAAGATCAATTAACCCCTCTCCTATTAAAAGTTTGAATCACCCCCCTTTTCCCATAAAAAAAAACAGTGTAAATAAAAATAAACTTATGTAGTATCGCCGCGTGCAGAAATGTCCAAATTATAAAAATATATCATTAATTAAACCGCACGGTCAATGGCATGCGCGCAAAAAAATTCAAAAGTCCAAAATAGTGCGATCAATAAGTCCTATCAATGCAAACCGCTAAATGGTACCGCTAAAAACTTCAGATCATGGCGCAAAAAATGAGCCCTCATACCGCCCCATACGCGGAAAAATATAAAAGTTATAGGGGTCAGAAGATGACAATTTTATATGTATAAATTATCCTGCATGTAGTTATGATTTTTTACAGAAGTACGACAAAATCAAACCTATATAAGTAGGGGATCATTTTAACCATATGGACCTACAGAATAAAAAGAAGGTGTCATTTTTACTGAAAAATGTACTGTGCAGAAACGGAAGCCCCCAAAAGTTACAAAATTGCGTTTTTTTTTCAATTTTGTATCACATTGATTTTTTTTTCTGTCTCGCCGTAGATTTTTGGGTACAATGACTGATGTCATTACAAAGTAGAATTGGTGGCGCAAAAAATAAGCCATCATATCGATTTTTAGGTGAAAGATTGAAAGAGTTATGATTTTTTAAAGGTAAGGAGGAAAAAACGAAAATGCAAAAACGGAAAAAAGGTTAAATGAATGAAGGTCCACAATGGAGATGAACTTGCATAAACTTTACTGAGCTACTTGCGGTACATCCAATTAACAGCAACAGTCTTAGCAATACAGTCTCTATACAGCACGGCAGTGTTTGACAGATGCTGAGGACCATTAACTTATCCTAAGAAAAATCCTAGTTATTAGATTTAGTATTTTTGCAGAGATCCGTCCGGATTTAGGGGAATATTTAGGTCCGGTGATCTTGCTGATCAGATAACTCACAGTTTTTAGAGATGGCCGTTGCCGCAAGGCTTAGGCCTGGTTACTGCTGACAGCTGCGCAGATCCGTCCTCGTCAGCAGCCCACGAGCCCAAGAGAGAGAGTAATGGCCGCCGCTCCCTTATATGGGCAGGGCCGTTTTGGATTGGTCCATGTCAGTTGTCACTCACAGTTACAAAGCATGGTGGGTGAACACGTCACGGGGACCTCCAAAGGTCCTAAAGCAAAACCATAGAGTTTACCTGATCACGTGACCCGCAGGTCCTGCTACGCTCCGTACAGGTAAATAACCAAATATATACAGTTTTTATACCTATAGCTATATAAATATCAAATAGAATTACTAAATATTGTTACGCCGAGCGCTCCGGGTCCCCGCTCCTCCCCGGAGCGCTCGCAGCGTTCTCTCATTCGCAGCGCCCCAGTCAGACCTGCTGACCGGGTGCGCTGCGATATTACTCCCAGCCGGGATGCGATTCGCGATGCGGGACGCGCCCGCTCGCGATGCGCATCTCGGCTCCCGTACCTGACCCGTTCCCCGTCTGTGTTGTCCCGGCGCGCGGCCCCGCTCCTTAGGGCGCGCGTGCGCCGGGTCTCTGCCATTTAAAGGGCCGCTGCGCCACTGATTGGCGCAGCAGGCCTAATCAGTATTCTCACCTGTGCACTCCCTACTTATACCTCACTTCCCCTGCACTCCCTCGCCGGATCTTGTTGCCATTGTGCCAGTGAAAGCGTTTCCTTGTGTGTTCCTAGCCTGTGTTCCAGACCTCCTGCCGTTGCCCCTGACTACGATCCTTGCTGCCTGCCCTGACCTTCTGCTACGTCCGACCTTGCTCTTGTGTTCTCCCTTGTACCGCGCCTATCTTCAGCAGTCAGAGAGGTTGAGCCGTTGCTGGTGGATACGACCTGGTTGCTACCGCCGCTGCAAGACCATCCCGCTTTGCGGCGGGCTCTGGTGAATACCAGTAGCAACTTAGAACCGGTCCACCAGCACGGTCCACGCCAATCCCTCTCTGGCACAGAGGATCCACCTCCAGCCAGCCGAGTCGTGACAGTAGATCCGGCCATGGATCCCGCTGAAGTCCCACTGCCAGTTGTCGCCGACCTCACCACGGTGGTCGCCCAGCAGTCGCAACAGATAGCGCAACAAGGTCACCAGCTGTCGCCAATGGACCGTGATGCTACAGCAGCTATTACCACAGCTCCAGCAACAATCTCCTCCGCCAGCTCCTGCACCTCCTCCGCAGCGAGTGGCCGCTTCCGGCTTACGATTATCCTTGCCGGATAAATTTGATGGGGACTCTAAGTTTTGCCGTGGCTTTCTTTCGCAATGTTCCCTGCACTTGGAGATGATGTCGGACCAGTTTCCAACTGAAAGGTCTAAGGTGGCTTTCGTAGTCAGCCTTCTGTCTGGGAAAGCTCTGTCATGGGCCACACCGCTCTGGGACCGCAATGACCCCGTCACTGCCTCTGTACACTCCTTCTTCACGGAGATCCGAAGTGTCTTTGAGGAACCTGCCCGAGCCTCTTCTGCTGAGACTGCCCTGCTGAACCTGGTCCAGGGTAATTCTTCTGTTGGCGAGTACGCCATCCAATTCCGTACTCTTGCCTCCGAATTATCCTGGAATAATGAGGCCCTCTGCGCGACCTTTAAAAAAGGCCTATCCAGCAACATTAAAGATGTGCTGGCCGCACGAGAAATTCCTGCTAACCTGCATGAACTTATTCATCTTGCCACCCGCATTGACATGCGTTTTTCCGAAAGGCGTCAGGAGCTCCGCCAGGATATGGACTTTGTTCGCACGAGGCGGTTTCTCTCCCCGGCTCCTCTCTCCTCTGGTCCTCTGCAATCCGTTCCTGTGCCTCCCGCCGTGGAGGCTATGCAAGTTGACCGGTCTCGCTTGACACCTCAAGAGAGGACACGACGCCGCATGGAGAACCTATGCCTGTACTGTGCCGGTACCGAACACTTCTTGAAAGATTGTCCTATCCGTCCTCCCCGCCTGGAAAGACGTATGCTGACTCCGCACAAAGATGAGACAGTTCTTGATGTCTACTCTGCTTCTCCACGCCTTACTGTGCCTGTGCGGATATTTTCCTCTACCTTCTCCTTCTCTGCTACGGCCTTCTTGGATTCCGGATCTGCAGGAAATTTTATTTTGGCCTCTCTCATCAACAGGTTCAACATCCCGGTGACCAGTCTCGCCAGACCCCTCTACATCAATTCTGTTAACAATGAAAGATTGGACTGTACCGTGCGTTACCGCACGGAACCTATCCTAATGTGCATCGGACCTCATCACGAAAAAATTGAATTTTTGGTCCTCTCCAACTGCACTTCTGAAATTCTTCTTGGATTACCGTGGCTTCAACGCCATTCCCCAACCCTTGATTGGTCCACAGGAGAAATCAAGAACTGGGGTACTTCTTGTCACAAGGACTGTCTTAAACCAGTTCCCAGTACTCCCTGCCGTGACCCTGTGGTTCCCCCTGTATCTGGTCTTCCTAAGGCTTATATGGACTATTCTGACGTTTTTTGCAAAAAGCAAGCTGAGACTTTGCCTCCTCACAGGCCTTATGACTGTCCTATTGACCTCCTCCCGGGTACTACCCCACCTCGGGGCAGAATCTATCCTCTGTCTGCTCCAGAGACTCTTGCCATGTCGGAGTACATCCAGGAGAATTTAAAAAAGGGGTTTATCCGCAAATCCTCCTCTCCTGCCGGAGTTGGATTTTTTTTTTTGTGTCCAAAAAAGATGGCTCCCTACGTCCTTGTATTGATTACCGCGGACTTAATAAAATCACGGTAAAAAACCGCTACCCCTTACCTCTTATCTCGGAACTCTTTGATCGCTTACAAGGTGCCCACATCTTTACCAAACTGGACTTCAGAGGTGCTTATAATCTCATCCGCATCAGGGAGGGGGACGAATGGAAAACTGCATTCAACACCAGAGATGGACACTTTGAGTATCTGGTCATGCCCTTTGGCCTATGCAACGCCCCTGCCGTCTTCCAAGACTTTGTTAATGAAATTTTTCGTGATCTCCTATATTCCTGTGTTGTGGTTTATCTGGACGATATTCTGATTTTTTCTGCCAACTTAGAAGAACACCGCCAGCATGTCCGCATGGTTCTTCAGAGACTTTGTGACAATCAACTTTATGCCAAAATGGAGAAATGTCTCTTTGAATGTCAATCTCTTCCTTTCCTAGGATACTTGGTCTCTGGCCAGGGACTACAAATGGACCCAGATAAACTCTCTGCCGTCTTAGATTGGCCACGCCCCTCCGGACTCCGTGCTATCCAACGTTTTTTGGGGTTCGCCAATTATTACAGACAGTTTATTCCACACTTTTCCACTATTGTGGCTCCTATCGTGGCTTTAACCAAGAAAAATGCCAATCCTAAGTCCTGGTCCCCCCAAGCGGAAGACGCATTTAAACATCTCAAGTCTGCCTTTTCTTCTGCTCCCGTGCTCTCCAGACCTGACCCATCTAAACCCTTCCTATTGGAGGTAGATGCCTCCTCAGTGGGAGCTGGAGCTGTCCTTCTACAAAAAAATTCTTCTGGGCATGCTGTGACTTGTGGGTTTTTTTCTAGGACCTTCTCCCCGGCGGAGAGAAACTATTCCATCGGGGATCGAGAACTACTGGCCATTAAATTGGCGCTTGAGGAATGGAGGCACCTGCTGGAGGGATCAAAATTTCCAGTTATCATATACACTGATCACAAGAATCTCTCCTACCTCCAGTCTGCCCAACGACTGAACCCTCGCCAGGCTAGGTGGTCGTTGTTCTTTGCCCGTTTTAACTTTGAAATCCATTTTCGCCCTGCTGACAAGAACATTAGGGCCGATGCCCTCTCTCGTTCTTCTGATGCCTCTGAAGTAGAGGTCTCTCCGCAACACATCATTCCTCCGGACTGTCTGATCTCCACTTCTCCAGCTTCCATCAGGCAAACTCCTCCAGGGAAGACCTTCGTTTCTCCACGCCAGCGTCTCGGGATTCTCAAATGGGGACACTCCTCCCACCTCGCAGGCCATGTGGGCATCAAAAAATCCTTGCAACTCATCTCTCGATTTTATTGGTGGCCGACTCTGGAGACTGATGTTATTGATTTCGTGCGGGCCTGTACTGTCTGTGCCCGGGATAAGACTCCTCGCCAGAAGCCTGCTGGTCTCCTTCATCCTCTGCCTGTTCCTGAACAGCCTTGGTCACAGATTGGTATGGACTTTATTACGGACTTGCCCTCATCCCGTGGGTGGTCGTTGATCGATTTTCCAAGATGGCACATTTTATTCCTCTTCCTGGTCTTCCTTCAGCGCCTCAGTTGGCAAAGCAATTTTTTGTACACATTTTTCGCCTTCACGGTTTGCCCACGCATATCGTCTCAGATAGAGGTGTCCAATTTGTGTCTAAATTCTGGAGGGCCCTCTGTAAACAGCTCAAGATCAAATTAAACTTCTCTTCTTCTTATCATCCCCAATCCAATGGGCAAGTAGAAAGAGTTAATCAGGTACTGGGTGACTATTTACGGCATTTTGTTTCCTCCCGCCAGGATGACTGGGCAGATCTTCTACCATGGGCCGAATTCTCATACAACTTCAGAGTCTCCGAATCTTCTGCCAAGTCCCCATTTTTCGTGGTGTACGGCCGTCACCCTCTTCCCCCCCCTCCCTACTCCCTTGCCCTCTGGTTTGCCCGCTGTGGATGAAGTGACTCGTGATCTTTCCACCATATGGAAAGAGACCCAAAATTCTCTTTTACAGGCTTCATCCCGGATGAAAAGATTTGCTGATAAAAAAAGAAGAACTCCCCCCATTTTTGCTCCCGGAGACAAGGTATGGCTCTCCGCTAAATATGTCCGCTTTCGTGTCCCCAGTTACAAACTGGGACCACGCTATCTTGGTCCTTTCAAAATCAAGTGCCAGATCAACCCTGTCTCTTACAAACTCCTTCTTCCTCCTTCTCTCCGTATTCCCAATGCCTTCCATGTCTCTCTCCTTAAACCACTCATCCTTAACCGCTTCTCTCCCAAAGTTGTTTCTCCCACTCCAGTTTCCGGATCTTCTGACGTCTTTTCTGTGAAGGAGATTCTAGCATCCAAAACGGTCAGAGGTAAAAGATTCTTCTTGGTCGACTGGGAGAATTGCGGCCCTGAGGAGAGATCCTGGGAACCTGAGGACAACATCCTGGACAAAAGTCTTATCCTCAGGTTCTCAGGCTCCAAAAAGAGGGGGAGACCCAAGGGGGGGGGTACTGTTACGCCGAGCGCTCCGGGTCCCCGCTCCTCCCCGGAGGGCTCGCAGCGTTCTCTCATTCGCAGCGCCCCGGTCAGACCTGCTGACCGGGTGCGCTGGAATATTACTCCCAGCCGGGATGCGATTCGCGATGCGGGACGCGCCCGCTCGCGATGCGCATCTCGGCTCCCGTACCTGACCCGTTCCCCGTCTGTGTTGTCCCGGCGCGCGCGGCCCCGCTTCTTAGGGCGCGCGCGCCGGGTCTCTGCCATTTAAAGGGCCGCTGCGCCACTGATTGGCGCAGCAGGCCTAATCAGTATTCTCACCTGTGCACTCCCTACTTATACCTCACTTCCCCTGCACTCCCTCGCCGGATCTTGTTGCCATTGTGCCAGTGAAAGCGTTTCCTTGTGTGTTCCTAGCCTGTGTTCCAGACCTCCTGCCGTTGCCCCTGACTACGATCCTTGCTGCCTGCCCTGACCGTCTGCTATGTCCGACCTTGCTCTTGTCTTCTCCCTTGTACCGCGCCTATCTTCAGCAGTCAGAGAGGTTGAGCCGTTGCTGGTGGATACGACCTGGTTGCTACCGCCGCTGCAAGACCATCCCGCTTTGCGGCGGGCTCTGGTGAATACCAGTAGCAACTTAGAACCGGTCCACCAGCACGGTCCACGCCAATCCCTCTCTGGCACAGAGGATCCACCTCCAGCCAGCCGAGTCGTGACAAATATCTACTGACTAAGTGAGAGGTGACAAGGGGAAGACTAGACAAGAGGGACCCCGATGTCCTAGGGACTCTGGCTATGGGGACCTCTATACAGGTAACGTATAGGATACGGTACCGGGACACCACACAAAGTAAAAACAAAGAAATAAAATTGGAAAAAACACAACATGTGTAAACAGCCTCAGGGGAGGTGTATAACTACTATATATCCTGATCCCATAGAGATAGCGGTAGCAGTATACAGACAGATCTGGAGAGGAGATGTATAACTACTATATATCCTGATCCCATAGAGATAGCAGCAGTATACAGATAGAGCTGGAGGGGAGATGTATAACTACTATGTATCCTGATCCCATGGAGATAGTAGCAGCAGTATACAGATAGAGCTGGAGGGGAGGTTTATAACTACTATATATCCTGATCCTATAGAGATAGCAGCAGCAGAATGCAGATAGAGCTGAAGGGGAGGTGTTTAACTACTATATATCCTGATCCTGTAGAGATAGCAGCAGTATACAGATAGAGCTGGAGGGGGAGGTGGTAGTTGCTGCATTTCCATTAGGTGAACCAGACACATTGATTTGCATAGAGCTGTTAAAGTCTCCTTCCACCCAGCTGCAATTTTTTACAAGTATAGCAAAGCAGCAATATTTAGGGAAATTTGGAAGTTTCCATAAAAAAAAACAAAAAAAAACGTTCAATAGTTTTCTTTTGTATTCGCAACATATTTGCTAAATTTAGAAGTGCCTATCCCTTGGTTACAATCCAAAATATTGGAAGCAATGAATTTTTGCAGGTATCTTATTCTGACCTTATTTTCCAAATGTATTTATTCCACTTGACAGTCTGCGAGGCGCATCTCTTTGAAATAAGGCCCATTAACTACAAAATATACAGTAGCTGAATAAATTACAATCCATTTTATTGTCTATATCATTTGCATTTTATGGAAATAGTAATTCCTCCAGGTAATTTAAAGCTTATCAGTTCATTATCTTTTTTTTCCCATTTTGCAAAAACAACGTTATAAAAAAAAAGAAAGAATAAAAAATGTTAAAAAAAATATTAAAAAAAGAAGAGAAATAGAATATATTAGAAAAGTAAAAGTAATATATTAAAGTGTTTCCGAGTTCAAACAGAAACATTTTCTTGAAATGTTTTTGTATTTTTCAATCATTTGTTTGTCTTTTTTATTCTTTTATTTTATTTATTTATCTTTTTTGTTGTACCAAAACAAAATCGGATGTGTTGCTTTTTCTGGAATACTTTACATGACATGACATTTGGAACGGACTAATTACGAAAGCTAATCCCACTATTTCCTCCTGAGTCCTTCGCCCTGGGTGGTCTATGCCAAATTTGCATCTCATTTTTGCTGTTTTGCACGGTGTGCACTTCAGCGCTTGTTCTGCAAAGGCTTTTGTATCAAACCCCCCTTCCCACCCAAAAAAATTATATTATTATTGTGTTATTCAGCATATAATGAGGATGACTTGTGTTAGAGTGGATCAATATGATTGTTTGCTAATAATAATGGAAAAATAAATAAATAAATGAAGAAATAAATATTTATATTTATTTATATAAAAAAATAATATATATATATATATATATATATATATATATATATATATATATATGGAATAATAAAATAAAACTGTTTATTCTAATTTTTAGTTGACAAAATTAAGTTCCTCATGTCTCATACTTTTGTAATTTTCTATTATGTGTACATTTGTAATAGAACATCAAAAGTAATGCATTGGGAATAGAGATTGGCTAAAGCAGTATTTTCCAACTTCCAGAACTGTACTTCCAGAAGTTGAAAAAGTCAAACTCCCAGCATGCTTGGACAGCCAGAAAACATAATAGCTGATACTCAGAGATCAGCCTCCCCCTCCCTGTAGAATGATCTCTGCAGAGATCACAGAGCAGGCCCAGAAACCCTTCCCATTCATGTCAAGGGGGCAGGCCCAGTCTATTGTTGCCCATGTCCATGGAGCTTGGTATAAAGCATGTCTCTAAATGCTGTTGAAACAACTCAGGCATATAGTTGCACGCTGCTAGGCTAAGTATACACAAGCAGGAGAATACAGCAGCACACTGCTAGCGCAAAGATATATATGAAATATGAAATGCTATATTGCTATAATGAATAATGAAAATTGAGGTGCTTCGCTTACCATTTGGCCAAATAGTGTGTACCATCCCGCCACGATAAGGTGACCTCATTGGGACAGACCCTGTGCTTACAGTGTGCTGCTCTATTCTCCTGCTTGTATATATTTAGCCTAGCAGCATGCACCTGTATGCCGGGTCCATGCAATAGTTGGGTATCAGTATCAGTATGTGCTGACCAAATTATCCTTTTTTTTGTATTGCACATATGGGGGGAGTGGCTACCTCCATGTTGGTTCCTGCACCCCACCCATTTTATAAGGTGCTGGATGTCCCAGACCTTACAAGCCTGGTAACTGACTGCTCAGTGGCACATTAACAGTGTAGGGTCTGTCTCAATGAGGTCACCTTATGGTGGTGGGATGGTACACACTATTTGGCCAAATGGTAAGAAAAGCACCTACATTTTTCATTACAGCAAATTAACATTTCTGTAACACACTTCTGAAGACAGGAACCCCGGTGGATGTGGATCCGCTGGACCTGTGGGGCAGATGACTCGGACCATACCAGGGAGCGGAGTCTAAGGTGCCACTGGTTTTCACCAGAGCCCGCTGGGATGGGCGTGCTGCTGCAGGCAACACCCAGGTCGCTACCCCCGGTACGGCTCGACCACACAGAAGGCTGAGGAGATGTGAGGCACAGGAGGGATAAGGCAACTCGTAGTCTGGATAGCAGAAGGTAAGGGCAGGCAGCACAGTAGCGTAGTCTAGGCATAGCAGTAGGTCAGTAGGCAGGCGGCAGAGGAGCAAAGTCGAGTCACAAAGCAAGAGATCAGATACACGGCAAGGCAATAACAGGAATGCTTTCTCTCAGGCTCAAGGCAACAAAGATCCGGTAGGAAACTGAGGAGGTTGGAGGAATTTATAAATGAGCCACAGGTGGATTACACTAATGAGTGTACTGGCCCTTTAAAGGGTACCTCTCATCAAAAAAACTTTTGATATATTATAGATTAATGTATGCAGAATAACTTTACAATTGCATGATATTAAAAAATATGCTTCTTTCTATTTAATTTTCCACTTTGAAGAAATGACCACTAGGGATCTCCCTACCAGTCCTGGCAGCAAGCATTTCAGACTCATGCTGGAGTCCTAAACACTACGAGCTGCCAGTCTGCTTTGTTCACAAAGGAGAACACTCAGAGCTGCCAGCCTGCTTTGTTCACAGCCTGTTTGGCTGTGAACAAAGCAGGCTGGCAGCTCTGAGTGTTTAGGACTCCAGCATGAGTCAGAAATGCTTGCTGACAGGACTGATCGGGAAAAATACAATAGAAAGAAGCATATTTTTCATTAACATGCTATTGGAAAGTTATTCAACATTCATTAATCTAAAATATATCAAAAGTTTATTTGATGAGAGGTACCCTTTAAATCTTAAAGCTCCGGCGCGCGCGCCCTAGGGGACGGGGACACATGCGCCAGAGCAGAGAAGCAGAGGCGGAGGCAGGAGAAACACCCAGAGAGTGACGGACTGGGGCAACAGCAGGTGATGGGACAATGCGCTCACGGACAGCATGTGTGACGGGAGCGCATAACGTAACAATTTCATATATATCTTTGTGCTCGAAGTGTGCTGCTGTATTGTCCTGCTTGTAAATAAATAGGAGATAGATAGATAGATATAAGATAGATGGATAGATATGAGATAGACAAATAGATAGATGTGAGATAGATAGATAGATTTGAGAGAGAGAAAGAGAGAGAGAGAGAGAGAGAGAGAGAGAGAGAGAGTGAGAGAGATAGGAGATAGATTGATATAAGATAGATAGATAGATAGATAGATAGATAGATAGATAGCAAAAAAGGTAGACATTGGTCATCACATACTGATACACAACCATTACATCGACCAGGCATACAGGTGCACGCTGCTGTGGCTGAACTACAAGCACAAGCAAAAGAATGACAGCAGCACACTGCTAGCATAAAGCTATATATGAAATATGATATACTATACTGCTATAGTGAAAAATAGAAGTTCTTAGCTTACCATTTGGCCAAATAGTGTGAACCACCATCCCACCATGTGCTAGACCTTACAAGCCTGGAAACTGAATGCTCAGAGGCATATTCATAGTGTAGGGTCCGTCCCAATGAGGTCACCTTATCATAGTGGGATGGTACACACTATTTGGCCAAATGGTAAGCTAAGCACCTCAATTTTTCTCTTTAGCAAATATAGCATTTCATATTTCATAGATAGATAGATAGATAGATAGATCACCTTATCATCTTGGGATGGTACACACTATTTGGCCAAATGGTAAGCTAAGCACATCAATTTTTCACTTTAGCAAATATAGCATTTCATATATATATATATATATATATATATATATATATATATATATATATATATATATATATATGTATATTCCATTACAGCTATATAGCTTTTCATGTTCTATCTATATACTCATGTTTTATCTATATACTCATGTTTCATCTATATCTTTGTGCTAGCAGTGTGCTGCTGTATTCTCCTGTTGCTGTATATTTAGCCCAGCAGCTTGCACCAGCAAGCAAGGTTTTTACAATAGTTTGGATCAATAGTGCTGGCCAATTTATTCTTTGGTTGTATTACACATACGGGGGAGTGGCTACCTCCATGTTGGCTCCTGCACCCCACCCACTTCTATTAGGTGTATATAAGGTGCCTTGGATGTTTCAGACCTTGCATGCCTGCTGTACTGTTCACACAGAGGCATATTCACATTGTAGGGTCCGTCCCAGAATGAGGTCACCTTACCGTGGTGGGACGGTCCACGCTATTTAGCGCCAAATTTGCAAGCTAAGTACCTCATACTTTCATAGTTTCATATCTTCATTTGTTGCATTACAGCTATATAGCTTTTCATGTTCTATCTATATACTCATGTTTTATCTATATACTCATGCTTCATCTATATCTTTGTGCTAGCAGTGTGCTGCTGTATTCTCCCGCTTGTGTATATTTAGCCAGCAGCGTGCACCTGTATGCTGGGTCCATGCAGTAGTTGTGTATCAGTATTTGCTGGCCAACTTATCCTTTTTTGTATTGCACATATGGAAGGGGTGGCTACCTCCATGTTGGTTAGATAGATAGATATGAGATAGATAAATAGATAATAACAAAAAAATGGGCATAAATATAGAACCAAATCAAAGGTTCAGTGTCCAACACCAATACTAAAACCCCTAATAATGGACACCAAAACACTTAGAATAGAATAAATAACAATTTTTATTAATTACAAGACAAACAATATATAGAAAAGATTAAAAGGAGCAACAACAGTCAGGCTAAAAACTTGCTGTTAGGAGTTTCCACAGTACAATAAATAAAACACTATGAGACTAATTCATATCATATTGCACATAAGTATCCATCAATTTGTAAACCAATATATGCGGGCATAAAGTGCAAACATGAGCAGCACATATACAATAAAGTGGAAAAACAGGAAAGGAGATGTGCTGAGCATGCACAATGAATATGGAATGTCACATGTGAGAATATATCAGACAGGACCAACAGAGGAAGACCAGTGATACACCGGCATATACTTAGATAAATAGATAGATAGATAGATTTGAGAGAGAGAGAGAGAGAGAGAGAGAGATGAGATAGATTGATATGAGATAGAGAGATATGAGATAGATAGATAGATAGATAGATAGATATGAAATAGATAGATAGATAGATAGATAGATATGAGATAGATAGATATGAGATAGATAGATAGATAGATATGAGATAGATAGATTTGAGATAGATAGATAGATAGATATGAGATAGATAGATAGATAGACATGAGATAGATAGATATGAGATAGATAGATAGATAGATAGATATGAGATAGATAGATTTGAGATAGATAGATACATAGATAACAAAAAGGTAGAAGATGGTCATCACATACTGATACACAACCATTACATGGACCAGGTATACAGGTGCACGCTGCTGCGGCTGGACTACAAGCAAAAGAATTACAGCGGCACACTGCTAGCACAAAGCTATATATGAAATATGATATGCTATACTGCTATAGGGAAAATTAGAGGTTCTTAGCTCGACATTTGGCTAAATAGTGTGAACCATTATCCCACCATGTGCCAAACCTTACAAGCCTGGAAACTGAATGCTCAGAGGCATATTCATAGTGTAGGGTCCGTCCCAATGAAGACACCTTATTGTGGTGGGATGGTATATACTATTTAGCCAAATGGTAAGCTAAGCACCTCAGTTTTTCACTTTAGCTAAATAGAATTTCATATTTCATCTATATATTTGTGCTAGCAGTGTGCTGCTGTATTCTCCTGCTTGTGTATATTTAGGCTAGCAGCATGCACCTGTATGCCGGGTCCATGCAATAGTTGTGTATCAGTATCAGTATGTGCTGGCCCATTTATTCTTTTTTTGTATTGTACAAATGGGGGTAGTGGTAACCTCCATGTTGGTTTGTGCACCCCACCCATTTTACAAGGTGCTGGATGTTCCAGACCTTACAAGCCTGGTAACTGACTGCTCAGAGGCATATTCATATTGTAGAGTCCGTCCCAATTAGGTCACCTTATCATGGTGGGATTAATAAGGGATATAAAAAGGCAACAAAATGTGCGCACCTAGTGAGGACCGTTTGGGTAAATGGTGCAGGTAAAAAGAAAGATGGGTCCTTACCCTAAGGTGTTGCACTTAGAGCACAACACCTACAGTAGCGTCTGGAATGAATGGATAGCCGGACAGCTGCCACGAGGAACTTCCCGGAGTGACGTCAGTCTAACCGGTAACGAGGCATGGGTAGAAATGTAAAAAGGTGGTTCCCCTCAATAATGGCACTGGTCCATAGTAAGATGAATATGCATTTATTGCGCTATCGTGGTGGGATGGTACATGCTATTTGGCCAAATAGTAAGCAAAGCACCTCAATTTTTCACTATAGCATTTCATATATGGCTTTGTGCCAGATATATATGAAAGTGATAGATAAATAGATAGATATGAGATAGATAAATAGATAGATAGATACATTTTTATTTATTTATTTATTTATTACAGGTTGTAGGTTATGACTCCTACTTGAATTGCTTCTCCCTCGTTGGAAGTAAATTGTGTAGGTAATTTCTAGATGCAAAAGTGATGCTTATACATAAAGAGTAGAGATGAGCAAATTCACAGTGCAAATCCTAAAGGGGTATACACATCTCCTTAAAGGGGTACTCCGGTGAAAAACTATATATATTTTGTCAAATCAACAGGTGCAAGAAAGTTAAACAGATTTGTAAATTACTGCTATTAAAAATTAATCCTTGCATTAATTATCAACTGCTGTATGCTCCACAGAAAGTTGTGTAGTTCTTTCCTGTCTAACCACAGTGCTCTCTACTGACACCTCTGTCCTTGTCAGGAACTGTCCGTAATAGGAGAGGTTTGTTATGGGTTCCTGACATGGACAGAGGTGTCAGCAGAGAGCACTGTGGTCAGACTAGAAAGAACTACACAACTTCCAGTGTAGCAGACAGTAGCTGATAAGTACTGGAAGGATTAAGATTTTTTAAATAGAAGTAATTTACAAATCTTTCTGGTACCAGTTAATAAAAAATAAATAAAAAAAATTCCACCGGAGTACCCCTTTAACCTCTTAAGGACCAAGGACCTGCCGGTCCTTTCCCTTTCTATAACGCGGGGCGACGACGTGGCCTTGCGTCATATCGGGTGGGGCTGGGACCCGTGGCTAATGGCGCGAGGCAATAATCTTGGTGCCGCGCGCAATTAACCCATTAGACGCGGTGTTCAAAGTTGAACGCCGCTTCTAAAGTGAAAGTAGATCACTGCCAGTTAGCTCAGGGGGCTGTTCGGGATATCCGCGGCGTGATCGCGGCATCCCGAAACGGCACTGGTACACGAGGAGGGTCTCTTAAATTGCTTCCTGGTGTCTGATCGCCGAATGACTGCTTAGTGCCTGAGAACGAGGCATGAGCAGTCAAGCGGCAGAATCATTGATCACTGGTTTCCTATGAGAAACCAGTGATCAATGTAAAAGATCAGTGTGTGCAGTGTTATAGGTCCCTATGGGATAACAATGATCAATGTGTGCAGTGTTATAGGTCCCTATGGGATAACAATGATCAATGTGTGCAGTGTTATAGGTCCCTATGGGAGCTATAACACTGCAAAAAAGAAGTGGAAAAAAGTGAATAAAGATCATTTAACCCCTTCCCTAATACAAGTTTGAATCACCCCCCATTTCCCATTAAAGAAAACTGTGTAAATGAAAATAAAAATAAACATATGTGGTATCGCCGCGTGCGGAAATGTCCGAATTATAAAAATATATAATTAATTTAACTGCACAGTCAATGGCGTACACGCAGGAAAATTCCAAAGTCCAAGATAGTGTATTTTTGCTCACTTTTTATATCATGAAAAAATTAATAAAAAGCGATCAACAAGTCCAATCAATACAAAAATGGTACCACTAAAAACTTCAGATCACGGCGCAAAAGATGAGCCCTCATACCGCCCCATATGCAGTAAAATAAAAAAGTTATAGGGGACAATTATAAATGTATACATTTTCCTGCATGCAGTTATGATTTTTTTCAGAAGTACGACAATATCCAACCTATATAAGTAGGGGATCATTTTAATTGTATGGACCTACAGAATAAAGATAAAGTGTCATTTTTACCAAAAAATTTACTATGTAGAAACAGAAGCCCCCAAAAGTTACAAAGTTTTCAATTTTGTCTTACAATTTTTTTTTTTTTTTACGTTTCGCTGTAGATTTTTGCATACAATGACTGATGTCATTACAAAGTAGAATTGGTGGCGCCAAAAAATAAGCATCATATGGATTTTCAGGTGCAAAATTGAAAGAATTATGATTTTTTAACCCCTTAAGGATGCAGGACGTAAATGTACGTCCTGGTGAGGTGGTACTTAACGCACCAGGACGTACATTTACGTCCTGTGCATAACCGCGGGCATCGGAGCGATGCCCGTGTCATGCGCGGCTGATCCCGGCTGCTGATCGCAGCCAGGGACCCGCCGGCAATGGCCGACGCCCGCAATCTCGCGGGCGTCCGCCATTAACCCCTCAGGTGCCGGGATCAATACAGATCCCGGCATCTGCGGCAGTGCGTGATTTGAATGAATAATCGGATCGCCCGCAGCGCTGCTGCGGGGATCCGATCATTCATAACGCCGTACGGAGGTCCCCTCTCCTTCCTCCGTCTGGCTCCCGGCGTCTCCTGCTCTGGTCTGTGATCGAGCAGACCAGTGCAGAAGATGACCGAAAACACTGATCTGTTCTATGTCCTATACATAGAACAGATCAGTATTAGCAATAATTGGTATTGCTATGAATAGTCCCCTATGGGGACTATTCAAGTGTAAAAAAAAATTTAAAAAAATGTAAAAGTAAAAAAAAGTGAAAAATCCCCTCCCCCAATGAAAAAGTAAAACGTCCGTTTTTTCCTATTTTACCCCCAAAAAGCGTAATTTTTTTTTTTATAGACATATTTGGTATCGACGCGTGCATAAATGTCCGAACTATTAAAATAAAATGTTAATGATCCCGTACGGTGAACGGCGTGAACGAAAAAAAAAAAATAAGTCCAAAATTCCTACTTTTTTAATACATTTTATTTTTAAAAAAATTATAAAAAATGTATTAAAAGTTTTTTATATGCAAATGTGGTATAAAAAAAAGTACAGATTATGGCGCAAAAAATGAGCCCCCATACCGCCGCTTATACGGAAAAATAAAAAAGTTAGAGGTCATCAAAATAAAGGGATTATAAACGTACTAATTTGGTTAAAAAGTTTGTGATTTTTTTTAAACGCAACAATAATATAAAAGTATGTAATAATGGGTATCATTTTAATCATATTGACCCTCAGAATAAAGAACACACGTCATTTTTATCATAAATTGTACGGCGTGAAAACGAAACCTTCCAAAATTAGCAAAATTGCGTTTTTCGTTTTAATTTCCCCACAAAAATAGTGTTTTTTGATTGCGCCATACATTTTATGATATCATGAGTGATGTCATTACAAAGGACAACTGGTCCCGCAAAAAACAAGCCCTCATACTAGTCTGTGGATGAAAATATAAAAGGGTTATGATTTTTAGAAGGCGAGGAGGAAAAAATGAAAACGTAAAAATTTAATTGTCTGAGTCCTTAAGGCCAAAATGGTCTGAGTCCTTAAGGGGTTAAAGGTAAGGAGGAAAAATAGAAAGTGCAAAAACGGAAAAAACCCTGGTCCTTAACCCCTTAAGGACGCAGGACGTACTCTAACTGCCCCTTTTCTGAGTCCTTATGGACTCAGGACGTTTGAGTACGTCTTGTCAAATCCCGGCCCCCCGCCGCTAGCCGGAGGGGAGTCGGTGCCCGATGCCTGCTGAAATCGTTCAGCAGGCATCGCGGCATAATGCCCAGGGGGGTCATGATGACCCCCCATGTCGGCGATGGCTGCAGATCGCTGGACAATTCAGCCCAGCGATCTGCGGCGGATTCCGGGTCAATCGAGTCTCCAGTGACCCGGTGACCCGGAATTACAGGCTGTTCGGGGCCGTCTCTGATGGCCCCGAACAGCCATAGCCAGCAGGGGTTAGGTGGCACTGGTGCCACCTCACGATCGCCCTGATTCGTCGGCCGGTTTACCGGCTGACCAATCAGGGCACCTGCTGCGCGTGTCACTCCCGCAGCCCGCTCCGCCCCTCTTACGGAGCACGTGAACCCCCGCCCATGTGACTGTACCCTAAAAACACTACATTACACTAAGCTCCCCTCCCCAATAAAAATGAAAAATGTCTGGTTCGCCACTGTTTCCAAAACGGAGCCTCCAGCTGTTGCAAAACAACTACTCCCAGTATTGCCAGACAGGCACTGACTGTCCAGGCATGATGGGAGTTTTACAACAGCTGGAGGCCCCCTGTTTGGGAATCACTGGCTTAGAATACCCCTATGTCCACCCCTATGCAAGTCCCTAATTCAGGCCTCAAATGCGCATGGCGCTCTTACTTTGGAGCCCTGTCGTATTTCAAGGCAACAGTTTAGGGCCACATATGGGGTATCGCCGTACTCGGGAGAAATTGTGTTACAAATTTTGGGGGGTATTTTCTGCTATTACCCTTTTTAAAAATGTACAATTTTTTGGAAAACAAGCATTTTTGTTTTTTTACATATGCAAAAGTCGTGAAACACCTGTGGGGCATAAAGGTTCACTTAACCCCTTGTTACGTTCCCCGAGGGGTCTAGATTCCGAAATAGTATGCCATGTGTTTTTTTTTTTGTTTTTTTTTGCTGTTCTGGCACCATAGGGGCTTCCTAAATGCGGCATGCCCCCAGAGCAAAATTTGCTTTCAAAAAGCCAAATGTGACTCCTTCTCTTCTGAGACCTGTAGTGCGCCAGCAGAGCACTTTTCACCCCCATATGGGTGGTTTTCTGAATCGGGAGAAATTGGGCTTCAAATTTTGGGGGGTATTTTCTGTAATTACCCTTTTTTAAAATGTAAATTTTTTGGGAAAACAAGCATTTTAGGAAAAAATATATTTTTTTTTTTTACATATGCAAAAGTCGTGAAACACCTGTGGGGTATTAAGGTTCACTTTACCCCTTGTTATGTTCCCCTAGGGGTCTAGTTTCCAAAATGGTATGCCATGTGTTTTTTTTTTGCTGCTCTGGCACCATAGGGGCTTCCTAAATGCGGCATGCCCCCAGAGCAAAATTTGCTTTCAAAAAGCCAAATGTGACTCCTTCTCTTCTGAGACCTGTAGTGCACCAGGAGAGCACTTTTCACCCCCATATGGGGTGTTTTCTGAATCGGGAGAAATTGGGCTTCACATTTTGGGGGGTATTTTCTGCTATTACCCTTTTTAAAAATGTAAAACTTTTGGGAAACCAAGCATTTTAGGAAAAAAAAATTTTTTTTTACATATGCAAAAGTTGTGAATCACCTGTGGGGTATTAAGGTTCACTTTACCCCTTGTTATGTTCCCGAGGGGTCTAGTTTCCAAAATGGTATGCCATGTGGTTTTTTTTTTTTTTTTTTGCTGTTCTGGCACCATAGGGGCTTCCTAAAGGTGACATGCCCCCCAAAAACCATTTGTCGCTCCTTCCCTTCTGAGCTCTCTACTGCGCCCGCCGAACAATTAACATAGACATATGAGGTATGTCCTTACTCGAGAAAAATTGGGTTTCAAATACAAGTAAAAATATTCTCCTTTTTACCCCTTGCAAAAATTCAAAAATTGGGTCTACAAGAACATGCGAGTGTAAAAAATTAAGATTGTGAATTTTCTCCTTCACTTTGCTGCTATTCCTGTGAAACACCTAAAGGGTTAATACACTTACTGAATGTCATTTTGAATACTTTGGGGGGTGCAGTTTTTATAATGGGGTAATTTTGGGGGTATTTCTAGTATGAAGACCCTTCAAATCCACTTCAAAACTGAACTGGTCACTGAAAAATAGTGAGTTTGAAAATTTTGTGAAAAATGTGAAAATTGCTGCTGAACTTTGAAGCCCTCTGGTGTCTTCCAAAAGTAAAAACTCATAAATTTTATGATGCAAACATAAAGTAGACATATTTTATATGTGAACCAAAAAAAAATTTATTTTGAATATCCATTTTCCTTACAAGCAGAGAGCTTCAAAGTTTTAAAAATGCTAAATTTTCTATTTTTTCATAAAATTTTGGGATTTTTCACCAAGAAAGGATGCAAGTTACCACAAACATTTATAAATATGTTAAAGTAGAATATGTCACAAAAAAAAACAATCTCGGAATCAGAATGATAACTAAAAGCATTCCAGAGTTATTAATGTTTAAAATGACAGTGGTCAGAATTGCAAAAAATGGTCGAGTCCTTAAGGTGAAAAAAGGGTTAAGTCCTTAAGGGGTTAAGGGGTTAAATCCCAACCGATGAAAGGAATACGAAAACAGAACAAGTGAGAACTGGAGCACCATAGTCACCATAGATGACATAATAAACCTATTCCTGTGCCGAAGATTCATAGCAACATCATCTATAGCCCAATAGAAAAGCACTAAACTAAATATCTGACATAGGAAATGTAATAAATTTAGGACAAATACGCAGGAACGCTTCAAAAATGTTAAATATGGGAACAACACGAACAGATAAAAGTCAGGCTGAACTATTCATGTATAGAAGAGCAAGTCTATTAAATACCAAAAGGGAAATACAATGTAGCTAAAGTAGACGAAAGACAAGGAACGGGGGAGATAAAAGGGGAGATGATCAGAGGGGCTACACATTTTATCGTCAAATACTGAATATATCAAAAGTATTAGAAAAAAATAGTCATAGATTATGATTGTTCTAGATTTGTCAGGGTTGAAAGCTTAAAAGAATGGGGACTAATAGTAACTTGTTAAATGTAGCAGGTAATAGTAATAAGACTTGGATATGTAAAAGTCTAATGCAGCAATACCACATGAAACAAGGTAACGTCAGACTGTAAGAAGCAGGAAAAACCAGGGTGTCTCCAGCTGTTACATACTACCACTCCCAGTATGCCCGGACAACGGTTGTCAGGGTATGCTGGGAGTTGTACTTTTGCAACAGCTGGAGGCACACTGATTGGATAACACTGGATCAGACTCTTCAAATGCATTATTAGATCAGAGTTTCTCAACCAGGGTGCCTCCAGCTGTTTCAAAACTAAAACAGCCAACGGCTGTCAGGGTATGCTGGGAGTTGTAGTTTGCAACAGCTGGAGACACACTGGTTGGATAACACTGGATCATACCCTTCAAATTCATTATTAGATCAGTGTTTCCCAACCAGGTTGCCTCCAGCTGTTGCAAAACTACAACTCCCACATTGCCCGGACAGCCAACGGCTGTCAGGGTATGCTGGGAGTTGTAGTTTGCAACATCTGGAGGCACACTGGTTGGATAACACTGGATCAGACCCTTCAAATTCATTATTAGATCAGTGTTTCCCAACCAGGGTGCCTCCAGCTGTTGCAAAACTACAACTCCCAGCATGCCCGGACAGCCAACGGCTGTTGGCTGTCCGGGCATGCTGGGAGTTGTAATTTTGCAACAGCTGGAGGTGCCCTGGTTGGGAAACACTCATCTAATAAATAAATGAACATATATTTGTTTACTACCTTTTCATAGTCTTTCATGCTTTCCTTCTGCCCCTAGTGCAAACTGCCTGCTCTGTTCTCTCCGTTGCCCCAATTTCTGTCTAGTGTACATCCTGTAATGGATCACCTACTCCTGCTATACACTCTAGACAGACACTTTCTTGTCTATTACCCAACCCACTACACCTATCAGAAGCCTCCCACATAGGTGAGAGTGGTAGAGTTGGCTGAATTCCCAGCTAGAGTTCACAGGGGGAACAGCAAAGTCCATTATCTATCTAATTTATCTATTGTAGCTATACCACGTGAAACAGGGTGGATGTTTGCAGTAAAGCCAAACAAGAAAATGGTAAAAAAAATCACTATAGTGTTAAACAAGAGCTACCCCGTAGAAGGTGTAAGCAAGAGATCAGGCTGTTAAAGGGGTTTTCTAATGAGGAAATATATGAGATAATCCCCTTCTGTATATTATGACAATTTAATAAGTCACCAAGGAATTTCCTCATTTAGACCAAGTAAATTTACATAAGAAATGGAACATCATGGTGACTTCTAAGATTCTTGATTATTTACCGTATATTAGGGGGTACATTATTCCTTATAATACGCACCAAACCTGCTGCAGAGCCTCTTTTTGAAGATTCAGGGTAAAGTCACAAACTATGTTAGTTTATACCATGGACAAATCTGCCACCAAATCTTATGTATAGATTTTAACACTGTTTTTCTGTGGATTGATGTGGATTTCACCTTTAGTAATTCAATGGTTAAATACACAGAAAATCCATAAAAAAAACGTCATCAAAATCTCCATTTAAAGGGGTACTCCGGCCCTAAGACATCTTATCCCCCATACAAAGGATAGGGGATAAGATGCCTGATCGCGGGAGTCCTGCCACTGGGGACCCCCACAATATTTCATGCAGCACCCCACTATCATCAGCCTCCAGAGCAAACATCGCTTTGGGTCTGATGAATCATGATCACTGGGCTGGAGTATCGTGATGTCACGACAGCCCCCACACCCCCTCCCATAGATTGCATTGAGGGGGATTTTGTGGCAGATCTTTCCTTGGTGTAAAGTAACACAAAATGGAAATTTGCCCTAAAGTTAAGATTATTGTCCACCATTAAATGATATAAATGAACCTCACCTTCCATAAAGAAGAGTCATAGGATCTATGGTATGTATTATGTTGCATTCCAGTAGCAGGGATGCAGAACTGTATAAGACACTCTGCAGTTGCTGAAGAACCTCTTTTTTAATGCGAAACCAAGTCAATCAGTCAGAGCTAAAACAGAAGGAACTTGCTAAAAATCTGATTTCTAATAGATTGCTTTTGCATGAAGAAAGTGTCGTCTATGTAGCGTCACATATCTTTGTATGGTTGTCAGGTTCATGGGAACATGCTCCTAATACCTTTATTTAAAAAAAAAAAGACATGTTAATTGAAAATACCTATTAATATCTACCATAAAAGCATTAGTATTATTTAAAAAATTATTATTACTATATTTGTGTTTTAAAATTTGTATGTACCGTATTTTTCGCCCTATAGGACGCACCGGCGTATAAGACGCACCCAATTTTTAGGTGCAAAATCTAAAAAAATTTAGATTTTGAACCCAATAGTGGTCTTCAACCTGCGGAACTCCAGATGTTGCAAAACTACAACTCCCATCATGCCCGGACAGCCGTTGGCTGTCCGGGCATGCTGGGAGCTGTAGTTTTGCAACATCTGGAGGTCCGCAGCTTGAAGACCACTGCATAGGAGGTAATACTCACGTGTCCCCGCCGCTCCGGACCCGTCACCGCTGCCCTGGATGTCGCTCCATCGCTGTCGCCGTGTCCCCGTCGCTCCGGAACGTCTCTGCTGCCGGCCGGTTATCCTCGCTCTCCGTCGCCGCCATCACGTCGCTACGCACGCCGACGCACGTACGCGACGACGTGATGACGAGGAAGGAGAGCGCCGGCCATACAGGGGATCCCTGAACGGAGAAGACACCGAGGAGGCAGGTAAGGTCCCTCCCAGTGTCCTGTAAGCACTAACCCGGCTATTCAGTCGGGCTGGTCGGGACTGCTGTGGTGAAATTGCGGCGGTCCCAAACAGCCCGACTGAACAGCCAGGTTAGTGTCACTTTCCCTTCAGACCCGGCGGTCAGCTTTGATCGCCACGTCTGAAGGGTTAATACAGGGCATCACCGCGATCGGTGATGTCCTGTATTAGCCGCGGGTCCCGGCCGTTAATGGCCACAGGGACTGCCGCGATAAGGGTGTATTCGCCGTATAATACGCACCGACTTTTTCCCCCCCAGTTTTGGGGAAGAAAAAGTGCGTCTTATACGGCGAAAAATACGGTATTCCCATTGAGGCTCTCATACAGCAAAATTCAATGCAGATGAGCCTCCACCACAATGTCAAACAGTAACCACCTTTAGCAGTGACCAAAGGGTTAATGTACTGAATTTTAGACCTTTAAATTGAGACCATACATTAGCGTTCCTAGAGCAGCATTATACAATAAATCAATCACTGCTGAAAATGGAAAGAGAAAGGCACTTTACTGTCATCCTTTCACATAAAGATGTATATTTCCAATGTCAATTTATTTAAAATTTTAAATGCGTCTTGCTTTAATGCATATATCAGACAATCATAAACAACCTACAGTATGGCTGAAGTACAGTAAGCAAAGCATTTATTCTATAAGGGCACATTTATAATAGCCGAATATTTGTAAGGCTCGCCACTTGGATGGTCATTAACTTGCTATCGCGCCTTTGTGATTCTGTCCCCTAGAATCCCGCTTGATAGATGTGAACAATTTCTGTGTCTGCACCAAGACAGATTGAATACCTCTTTCATTGCATATATATTATAAGCATAAGAGGTAAATAGGCTGGGATCAAGGTCAATATTGTCCTGGACCTATTTACAACCAACTCAGAGAATTCCTTTCACAATGTTCTCGTGGAGACAAATACAGAGAAGACTCCACAGACACAATTCCAATGACTAAAGAACGTAGTTTAAGGTCTTTTAAGATTGTTAAATATGTCCTTAAGAATAGAACATAAAAGGTCCATTTTACGTCTGTTCTTCTTATTATGATGCCTTTTTTGATGTTGCTTTCTTTTCCTATTTCCTATGGCTTTGAAAGGCACATGCACTTACATGGGAATTCCACGTTACATTTGCCTCTGTACAACAATTCACGTAAATCAGATTGTAACCCTCAAAGCACCTTAACCCCATATGAAGGCAAAAGGCCCCTTGGATTCCACATATCTGCTAACCTTGTTGTTTCCATTAGCCAGCACCAGTAAGGGGGAGAAGGTTATCGGTGTACACAGAATGGTGTTGAGCTTTTATAGCAATTGGGTAATTATATTTTTCATTTACTATCCCACTTCCAGAAATAGATAATACACAACCTCTCTGCTCAGATCTTTATGCCACAGTTTTGGCCAGAGGGGCTGCAGTTTTAAATTGGTCACAACAAATGCCTAACTGTTGCAGCACGTATATAGCAGTAAGGTTTGCTCTGAACCCCTATATATAGTAATTCTAACGCCGAGCGCTCCGGGTCCCGTATCCATCCCGGAGTGCTCGCGGCGTCTGGTCTCCTGCAGCGCCCCGGTCTCTCACTCTGACCGGGAGCGCTGCTACAGTGCTGCTGACGGGGATGCGATCCGCATGCGGATCACATCCTGTTCTGATTACCTGCCCCATCCTCTATCTCAGCCCCGGCTCTCTAGGGCGCGCGCGCGCCAGGTATCTCAGATTTAAAGGGCCAGTGCACCATTAATTGGTGCCTGGCCCAATCTGTTCCTAATCAGTCCTGATTACTGTGGATACTATATAAACTCACTTCCCCTTCCTGTCCCTGCCGGATCTTGTTGCCTTGTGCCCTGTGAATGCGTTATAGTGTGTTCCCAAGCCTGTGTACCCAGACCTTCTGCTGTTGCCCCTGACTACGAACCTCGCTGCCTGCCCTGACCTTCTGCTACGTCTGATCTCGCCTCTGTCTAGTCCTTCTGTACCACGCCTATCTCAGCTGTCAGTGAGGTCGAGTCGCTATCGGTGGATACGAC